>NC_045157.1:31279393-31319393 GCF_900700415.2 Clupea harengus | reverse complement strand
TGTGTCTGTCTTGATTTGGTGTCTAATTCTAAAGTATAAAGTGTATGTGTTTATGAATGTCTGTCTTGAGTTGGTGTTTAATTCTAAAGTATAAAGTGTATGTGTTTATGAATGTCTGTCTTGAGTTGGTGTTTAATTCTAAAGTATAAAGTGTATGTGTTTATGAATGTCTGTCATCCAACATAGTGTGGTGCATGTAACCTCTATTTCTTCTTTCTCTCAGGAGCTGGAGAAGGTTCTAGATGTGTTTAACATTACAATGGCACGCCAGCAAGCCCAGATGGAGGTAAGGCTTTCAGAGGGTAGTGGTAAGATAAACACCCATACCGTCACTGTACACGGGTAAGATAAACACCCATACTGTCACTGTACACGGGTAAGATAAACACCCATACCGTCACTGTACACTGGTAAGATAAACACCCATACCGTCACTGTACACGGGTAAGATAAACACCCATACCGTCACTGTACACGGGTAAGATAAACACCCATAACTTCACCCTACACTGGTAAGATAAACACCCATACCGTCACTGTACACGGGTAAGATAAACACCCATACCGTCACCCTACACTGGTGAGATAAACACCCATAACTTCACTATACACGGGTAAGATAAACACCCATACCGTCACTGTACACGGGTAAGATAAACACCCATACCGTCACTGTACACGGGTAAGATAAACACCCATACCTTCACCCTACACGGGTAAGATAAACACCCATAACTTCACTGTACACGGGTAAGATAAACACCCATACCGTCACTGTACACGGGTAAGATAAACACCCATACCGTCACTGTACACGGGTAAGATAAACACCCATACCTTCACCCTACACTTTCCCCTGAAGCCATTGATGTCACATCCCCCCTTTGTCCCTTTGTGAGGTGTGCTAAAGCTACGATTTGCACGGTAATGTGAGGGCTCCTCCTACATAGGACCCCAACACCAAAGGTGTTTAATCCTATTGTGTTTGGCATGTTTTTCATTTTTATTCATATTTTTAAGACATTTGGCACATGTATCAGACCTGCATCAAATAAACATGGTACAGGGCTTGAGCATGGTCAAAGAGCTCCGTAGTGCACCTGAGCACAGGCAATGGTCAGAATGTGGTTGCTTGGATACGCACAAGATTTGGGATGGTCATTGCTCTCATCATTTCAGACAAAGTTCACTTAGTTGTATCTGACTTTGCCCAACAGAGATGCCCGTCACACATGCATGCCTGTCTGAACGCTTTGGATTTGATATCCCAATTTAGCGTCAGTGTGCCTCAGTGGCTCCACAGTGCCTTTGAAAATGCAAATCAACTGGTCTTCTGCTTTAAAAATGCAACTCGGTTTTTTCTCCAAAAAACATAACATTTCCCAAATCTTGTCAGAGACTGCTGGTCCAATTGTCCCAACATTGACAAATGACCTAGTTTTCACTGCCTTAATACTGTACTCAATCTAGCATACCTCTACAGTTGATGGGATAGTATCTGGCTGAAATGAATCAATTTGTGCAAGTGTAGATCAGTTGCTAAAGTTATCTGTTTAAGTCCCACAGCTGTGTTCTGCTTATACCACTGCCTTCCATACACAAAAACACTGATACCTCAAATCTTTAAAACTCATGACCTTTATCACAGACATCTCAAGTAACTATAGATGCAAACCTATAGTTTATCATGTGCATACAGAATGTATCCTGTGTTATGTCAGCATGGTTGAGGATCTAAAGTCATGTGAAATTGTGTAATTAATGTAGAAGTGTGATGCATCAAATGATGAACTTCAAAGTACACTACGTTATGCTCTGTGTCACTTCTTCAGGTCATTAGGTCAGGTCAAAAGACGTTATGCTTTGTGTCACTTCTTCAGGTCATTAGGTCAGGTCAAAAGACGTTATGCTTTGTGTCACTTCTTCAGGTCATTAGGTCAGGTCAAAAGACGTTATGCTTTGTGTCACTTCTTCAGGTCATTAGGTCAGGTCAAAAGACGTTATGCTTTGTGTCACTTCTTCAGGTCATTAGGTCAGGTCAAAAGATCGTGGCCACAAAAGGAGGTGCCCAGAAGCAGAGTGGAGGATTCTTCAGCAGCCTTTTTGGGCGGAAAGGAAGTGGAAAGAGAAAAGAAGGGGAGGGTGAGGAGGAGGAGGAGGACACAAAGTTAAAGGGTGAGTAGGCTCTCTGAACACCAAAGTTAAAGGGTGAGTAGGCTCTCTGATCACCAAAGTTAAAGGGTGAGTAGGCTCTCTGATCACCAAAGTTAAAGGGTGAGTAGGCTCTCTGAACAAAGTTAAAGAGTGAGTAGGCTCTCTGATCACCAAAGTTAAAGAGTGAGTAGGCTCTCTGAACACCAAAGTTAAAGGGTGAGTAGGCTCTCTGAACAAAGTTAAAGAGTGAGTAGGCTCTCTGATCACCAAAGTTAAAGGGTGAGTAGGCTCTCTGAACAAAGTTAAAGAGTGAGTAGGCTCTCTGATCACCAAAGTTAAAGAGTGAGTAGGCTCTCTGAACACCAAAGTTAAAGGGTGAGTAGGCTCTCTGAACAAAGTTAAAGAGTGAGTAGGCTCTCTGATCACCAAAGTTAAAGGGTGAGTAGGCTCTCTGAACAAAGTTAAAGAGTGAGTAGGCTCTCTGATCACCAAAGTTAAAGGGTGAGTAGGCTCTCTGATCCCCAAAGTTAAAGAGTGAGTAGGCTCTCTGATCAAAGTTAAAGAGTGAGTAGTGAGTAGGCTCTCTGATCACCAAAGTTAAAGAGTGAGTAGGCTCTCTGATCAAAGTTAAAGAGTGAGTAGTGAGTAGGCTCTCTGATCACCAAAGTTAAAGAGTGAGTAGGCTCTCTGATCAAAGTTAAAGAGTGAGTAGTGAGTAGGCTCTCTGATCACCAAAGTTAAAGAGTGAGTAGGCTCTCTGATCACCAAAGTTAAAGAGTGAGTAGGCTCTCTGATCACCAAAGTTAAAGAGTGAGTAGGCTCTCTGATCAAAGTTAAAGAGTGAGTAGGCTCTCTGATCAAAGTTAAAGAGTGAGTAGGCTCTCTGATCACCAAAGTTAAAGAGTGAGTAGGCTCTCTGATCAAAGTTAAAGAGTGAGTAGGCTCTCTGATCAAAGTTAAAGAGTGAGTAGGCTCTCTGATCACCAAAGTTAAAGAGTGAGTAGGCTCTCTGATCACCAAAGTTAAAGAGTGAGTAGGCTCTCTGAACAAAGTTAAAGAGTGAGTAGGCTCTCTGATCACCAAAGTTAAAGGGTGAGTAGGCTCTCTGAACAAAGTTAAAGAGTGAGTAGGCTCTCTGATCACCAAAGTTAAAGAGTGAGTAGGCTCTCTGAACACCAAAGTTAAAGGGTGAGTAGGCTCTCTGAACAAAGTTAAAGAGTGAGTAGGCTCTCTGATCACCAAAGTTAAAGGGTGAGTAGGCTCTCTGAACAAAGTTAAAGAGTGAGTAGGCTCTCTGATCACCAAAGTTAAAGAGTGAGTAGGCTCTCTGATCAAAGTTAAAGAGTGAGTAGTGAGTAGGCTCTCTGATCACCAAAGTTAAAGAGTGAGTAAGCTCTCTGATCACCAAAGTTAAAGAGTGAGTAGGCTCTCTGATCAAAGTTAAAGAGTGAGTAGGCTCTCTGATCACCAAAGTTAAAGAGTGAGTAGGCTCTCTGATCACCAAAGTTAAAGAGTGAGTAGGCTCTCTGATCAAAGTTAAAGAGTGAGTAGTGAGTAGGCTCTCTGATCACCAAAGTTAAAGAGTGAGTAGGCTCTCTGATCACCAAAGTTAAAGAGTGAGTAGGCTCTCTGATCAAAGTTAAAGAGTGAGTAGGCTCTCTGATCAAAGTTAAAGAGTGAGTAGGCTCTCTGATCAAAGTTAAAGAGTGAGTAGGCTCTCTGATCACCAAAGTTAAAGAGTGAGTAGGCTCTCTGATCACCAAAGTTAAAGAGTGAGTAGGCTCTCTGATCACCAAAGTTAAAGGATGAGTAGGCTCTCTGATCACCAAAGTTAAAGGGTGAGTAGGCTCTCTGATCACCAAAGTTAAAGGGTGAGTAGGCTCTCTGATCACCAAAGTTAAAGGGTGAGTAGGCTCTCTGATCGCCAAAGTTAAAGGGTGAGTAGTGAGTAGGCTCTCTGATCACCAAAGTTAAAGGGTGAGTAGGCTCTCTGATCACCAAAGTTAAAGAGTGAGTAGGCTCTCTGATCACCAAAGTTAAAGGGTGAGTAGTGAGTAGGCTCTCTGAACACCAAAGTTAAAGGGTGAGTAGGCTCTCTGATCACCAAAGTTAAAGGGTGAGTAGGCTCTCTGAACACCAAAAACATTGGAATGATGAAAAGTATGTTGCATAACATACAAATGATAAAGTCATCAATGGGTGAAGATTGTGTGGTAATAAATGGGTGAAGATTGTGTGGTAATAAATGGGTGAAGATTGTGTGGTAATAAATGGGTGAAGATTGTGTGGTAATAAATGCATAGCATGTGTTGTGCATCCACAGCTCTGGATGCCATCTTGACATCAGAGGAGAAAGGAAAACTCTACACTGCCATTGGCTACAGTGGCAGTTCACATAATCTTACACTGCCAAAGCAGGTTTGTATAGAAGTTAACCATTTGCCTCAGTAAAGTCTACTGGGACAAGTAGACCTTTGTAGACCTTCTTAAATGATAAAACCTTGGGATAAATCATTGCCAGTGTGATTCAGCTAAACTATATCAAGTATTCACTAATTTAAAATCAGGAAGGAAGTTTCTCCTAGCATATGATTTACTGTATGTCTGCCTTGAAGAACCTTAATATGATACCACCATTAACAATATAATAATAATAATAATACCAAACTTTATTTGTATAGCACCTTTCATACAAAACCATGCAGCTCAAAGTGCTTAACAGCAAAGAAATTGCGTGCACAAAGATACGTTGGAGAGGTACGTTTTTAGCTTTCTTTTAAAAATGTTTAGCAAGCTGGCTTCCCTGATATCTATAGGCAGTGTTTTCCATAGCTTTGGGGCGTAATTTACAAAGGCTGCGTCCACGACTATCTTACGGCTGTTGCTGAGAACCTCCAATAAACCAGCATTAGATGATCGCAGTGTTCTTGAAAGCAAGTATTTGACAATGTAACTTGGTCCTAGCCCATTAAGGGCTTTGTATATAAGGAGAAGGACCTTAAAATCTATTCTAAATGTTACCGGAAGCCAGTGCAGAGCAGCTAAAACTGGACTAATGTGCTCTCTCCTCTTGGTTCTAATAGCCGATGAGCTAAAGTCTCTCAGTTTTTTTTTTAGGGAGGCCAGTTAGAATTGCATTACAATAATTGAGCCGGCTTGAAATAAAGGCATGAATCAGTTTTTCAGCATCTTTTTGATTTATAAATGGTAGTACTTTAGGTATGTTTCTAAGGTGGAAAAACGATGTTAATGGGGGACTTGAAGCTTTGATCTGAATCTAAGATAACGCCAAGACTTGTAACCTCAGATTTAATCCAGGGAGTTAATTTCCCCAAATTATTAAACAGCATTTCTCCTTCTGTTTTAGGGCCGACTAGTAGGATCTCAGTTTTGTCTTAGTTAAACCTTAAGGAATTATTGCTCATCCACTTATTTATTGCCAAAAGACAGGTAGTAATTGAGTTTATAGTTGCAGCATCATTTGGTTCAGCAGAGATGTACAGTTGTGTGTCATCCGCATAACTATGAAAACATACATTGTGTTCTCTAATGATGTCCCCAAGTGGCAGCATGTATAGTGAGTAGGGCTGTCAATAGATACAAAAAAAATTAACTAATTAATCGCACATTTTGAAATGAATTAATCACGATTAAAAGTTTGTTTTTCTTCTTAAGACTAAATCTTATAAATAAACGAGTAATCACTTCAGACAGCGTGTATTTTAGACATTTAATTGTATTTTTTTTTAAACACAATGGTGCCCCTCGATGGTAAATCGTAAGAATTTTCCCCTGAAGCAATTCTTCCTCAATTAGCTCACTGTCCTCAACTATGTTGATGGGCCGACAGTCACCCGCAACCCAAATGGTAACCTTTTCACGGACTGGTCTAGTTATTTTCCTAGAGAAGTTGTGGAGTGTGGGTTGGCGATCTTCTAACCTGGGACTGCTTTCTGTCGGGGTGCTTTGCATTAAGGTGATAACTTCAAGACGAGCTGCTTCTGTGATAGCTAAATTCAGCTTGACAAATGCTACATACAACTTTAGTTTTGTCGATTGTTCCGTCATTTTGGCTCTTAAACAGAGACTTTTTCGCCCAACAATCCCTCAGCTCTCTCCATCTTCAAATACCGCAGTGGTTCTCAAACTTTTTCTGTCATTCCCCACTTTGAACAAGGGGGGGTTTTCAAGCCCCACCTGTCCCTCATCGCTCCCATAAAATGGTTGGCCAAGCCATTGCCCGAGGGGACACAGGTTCGAGTCTGGCCTCGCTTCCAGTCATAACTTCATGTTCTATCCAAATAAAGGCATTAAAATATATATATATATATATATATATATATATATAGTATATATATATTTTTTTTAAGTTGCGTTAATTGCGTTCAAATATTTTATCGCGTTAATCGCGGCCGCATCAATCGCATAGATTAATGCGTTAACATTGACAGCCCTAATAGTGAGAATAATAATGGACCAAGGCAGCTCCCTTGTGCAACCCCAAAACAGATGTCATGTTTCTTAGACACATGATCTCCAAGCCTGACGAAAACGTTCTCCCTTTGATGTAAGTTCTGAACACAGTCAGAAAGCCCAACTAACTTTTCAAGATGATTGAGTAGGATGTCATGGTCAGTTGTATCAAAAGCTGCGCTTAGGTCTAAGAGGACAAGGATTGAGACCTTATTTGCATCCAAATTTAGTCTGAGGTCGCTGATTACTTTAGCAGTTTCAGTGCTCTGGTATGCCTGATTGAAATTTGATTGAAATTTCTCCAGGATATTGTTTTCTTTTAGAAAGGAGTTTATTTGCACTGAAACTATCTTTTCAAGTATTTTACTAATGAATGGAAAATTGGATATCGGCCTATAGCTGGTCAGTGCATTACCATCTAGGTCGGGTTTCTTTAGTGAGTTTTACAACAGCTGTTTTGAATGCATCTGGGAATCAATAAAACAATGTTTAGATTAGATTAGATAAGACTTTAGTGGGTGTTCCCCACACACACACAGCGCTGGTGGCTGATGCTTCATCAGTTTAAAGACACTCTGTAAGAAACAACAGTTATTAAATCAACAATACTTATTTCTGTGTTGAGTGCCACACATAATTAATCACGCCCAATATGAGTGGAGTTATTATGTTTACATGACATTTAGGATATATTTCACATGCTAGAAGAGCCATCATGCTCAGATCATCCAAATAAAGCATCTACACTAACACATAACGCATAACGCAACACTGCTATAAAGCACTGCCAGTTAATAGGACTGAGCGGTTAAATTGAAGACAAAATGTAATTTCCTGGCATAGATCTTTGAAAAAGAAAACTATTTAAGTTACTTAAGTCTGCTTGAAAGCAGCTTGAGTCCTTCATACAATACCTTGTTAGATCTTACGTGTGTGTTTCAAAGTAATATTGCTGTGGATGATGCCTGTTTATGAGATCTGTTTCTACATCTGTGTTCTGTATTTCACAGTATGTTGCTGTGGATGATGCCTGTTTATGAGATCTGTTTCTACATCTGTGTTCTGTATTTCACAGTATGTTGCTGTGATTGTAAGTGTTAAGCTGATGAAGACTTCCATCACTCTGAGGGAGGCAGAGAATGTTCCAGAAACCCTGAAAGTCCAGATGGTTGATCTCACAACTAAGATCTCACAGAGACCAGGAGCCCAGGCCATCAAGTATGGAACACTTGGTCAACAATAACACTATGCCAACTCAACATTTAGCTAGCTTAGCTTTAAATAACAACCACATTTTATCAATGATCATTAGTCAAGTATGTCACATCATTATTAGTAACAATATTTATTGTTTTGGATCTGAATTAAAATAGATAAACACACATGGACAAAATTGTTGGTAACCTTCCGTTAAAGAAAGAAAAACCCACAATGGTCACTGAAATAACTTGAAACTGACAAGTAATAATAAATAAAAATGTACTGAAAATTAACTAATGAAAATCAGACATTGCTTTTGAATTGTGGTTTAACAGAATCATAAAAAAAAAAAAAAAAAGTAATGAAACTGGCCTGGACAAAAATGATCTGAGAAGCTGTTTGTGTATTACATCATGCTGTTATCGTATAGTTGAACTAAATATAGTAGGAATGTCTTTTAAAATACTGACACAGAAAATATAAATTATATAGTTTTAGAAAGATACTCTCACTAGTGTATTGGAGAGCCATACCCCATGAGATTTGACTACAAGGAAATTGGGAGAGCATACAGTTGCTTTTATACCACTAGGCTGTTGTTATAAGGACTGAATTATTAAAAAAAATAAACAATAAACAAGGCGCATCGATTCCAAGGAACTGCTTTGCTAGGAGATTTTGAATGATAACGTCTTGACATTTATTTCATGTATAGCTCAAACTTTCTGGTCCTTTCACTTAAAAAAGATTTGTACATATTTTTCTTCCCTGCTGCAAAAATGTCTTAAACATCACCCTTTCCCCATCCTACCCAATGTCACTCTAAACATGTTTCTGTGTATTCTAGGTTGGAGGCTGGCCTGGAGCACTGGTACTCTAAACATGTTTCTGTGTATTCTAGGCTGGAAGCTGGCCTGGAGCACTGGTACTCTAAACATGTTTCTGTGTATTCTAGGCTGGAAGCTGGCCTGGAGCACTGGTACGTGACGGGGTTACAGCAGCGGGGGCTGGTGCCTTCCATCATTGCATCAATGGGCAGTAACACCTCTTCATTGCTCAACATTCAATTTGAAGTGAATCCTGAAGACACAACTGCTGATCAGCTTCTGTACATCCAATCACAGCCTGTGGAGATCATCTATGATGCAGTAAGATGTCATACATTCAGATACACAGTAATGATATACAGTACCAGTCAAAAGTTTGGACACACCTTCTCATTTTTTGAGAAGTTTTTTCTTTACTTTTATTATTTTCTACATGGTAAATAACACTTTTTTTTGTTTAGTACATCATTCCATATGTGTTCTTTCGTAGTTTAAATGTCTTCAGTATTAATCTACAAGGTAGAAAATAATAAAAGTAAAGAAAACACCTAACACAAAAATGAAAGGTGTGTCCAAACTTTTGACTGGTACTGTATAAAAATATCAACATTGTGGCTCAGACAGGCCCACCACAGTCGCTCATGAACACCAGCAAGATCAAAGAGAATGACTAGGCCCACCACAGTCAGTCGCTCAGGACCACCAGCAAGATCAGAGAGAATGACTAGGCCCACCACGGTCGCTCAGGAACACCAGCAAGATCAAAGAGAATGACTAGGCCCATGAGCTACATGTTCTGAAGACATTAGATGAGAGATAACGGAGTACGCAAGTCAACCGGAAGTTTAGAGTTTCAGTGTTAGCACCGTAACACTTCCTGTTTCAGTGTTAGCATCGTAACACTTCCTGTTTTAGTGTTAGCATCGTAACACTTCCTGTTTTACTGTTAGCATCGTAACACTTCCTGTTTCAGTGTTAGCATCGTAACACTTCCTGGTTCCAAAGCCCAGGACTTGGCCCCACAGCAGCAGAAGCCCCCAGACACAGGGCTTTTTTCATTGAGGTTTTTCTTTTACTATAACCTTTATTTTCCAGCCTCTGATAAAGCCAAATGTTTGTCTCAAATAGTCTTTATCTGTTTTAACTGCAAATTATTGCTTTTTATTATCATTATTATTATTATTATTATTATTATTATTATTAGTGAAAATGTCAATGGATGTGCTTGCCAAAGCATGTGATATTTACAGCCTGGTTGCCCTGTCTCCAGCCATATATGGTTGCCTTGACATGAGCCTAGGGGCCACTCCTTGATAGCGTACCATCCCTGCAGATCCATCTTTTCCTTCCATCTTTCCCTCCAACTCCTTCCTCTGATCGTTTCTCAGTCACGCTCACATTTGGCTGCCTGAGGTACTGTTGGCTGAGGAGCGCACTTCTTGCTCTGACTGGGGTATCCAGGCGCTGTGCCAGGTCTCACTGACACATTGATACATGAGAGACCATGATAAATCACAATCTGCCAAACACAAAGTGAAGAGAGCATTGGGTGTCGGTGGACAATCTGGAATAAAAAAAGAAATCAGTGATGTTAGGTAGCTTCTTAGCTAATTAATTTACACAATATATTGATTAGTAACACAACTGACAGAAAACAAGAGCTTAACATTGTCTCGGCTTTTTGACACGTCTAATATCTAGTAACTTATTTTTGATGCTTGTGCTGTGCTCTATCTCACTTTGTAAGGCACATGATTAGAAGAGACCGTCAATGGCACCATACCGATTTGTTATTGCAGTAAAGCCCTTAGATCTACAGATACCTAAGATCTTTCTTGCTTTGCTGACGTTCCAGGTTACTATCAACACCTTGGCAGAGTTTTTTAAGGCAACAAAGGGGGTTGACTTGGAAGTCCTTACCTCGGCAACACTCATGAAACTAGAGGAGATAAAAGAGAAAACTGCAGCCGGTAAATTTTACCCATGCATGCACACACACACACACACACACACACACACACACACACACACACACACTCACACAGAACTGCATGCATATTCTCTCCTACACATTCACATATAGCATATGAATGCATAATCTGTCATAATGAAAGCTTCTCAAAATGTAAAACTTTTTCCACAGATGCCACGATTAGAATCTTGTGTTTTAAGGAGATGGTTCAGGTGTGATAGTGATGCCCAGTCGTTGTGGGTGGTATCATGGTTTACCAAGTTAGGATATGCATTAGCCCTATATAACCTCTCACTAAAGTTAGGATATGCATTAGCCCTATATAACCTCTCACTAAAGTTAGGATATGCATTAGCCCTATATAACCTCTCACTAAAGTTAGGATATGCATTAGCCCTATATAACCTCTCACTAAAGTTAGGATATGCATTAGCCCTCTATAACCTCTCACTAAAGTGCCACACATAGAGGAGTCCTCTCCCCTGTCCTGCAATCCTCTTCATTCCTTGTCATCTTATCATTGCAGTCTTTCTCAACTGGTGGGTTGCAAAAGTGAGTTGTATTTGATGTCAGACTTATTGTGCAGGGGGAAAAGTTTGTAGCTTGTTTATGTTTATATTTTATGCATTAAACAGGGTCATGATGAGATTGTATAGGCCTATGTTTGTGTACTGTGTGTACTTTAAGGAAATATATTTGAGTTGTATAAAATCAGCACTCCTAACACCGAGCCAGTTGAGAACCACTGTGTAACTGTAATGCAACACTTTTGCATTATGTGATCTTCATTTATTTAAATTGATGTCTTGGTAGGTTGTGCTATTTGATTGACTGAACAGTATCAGAACAATGTTAATAATTGGATTTAGCGTCATTTTAAGTTTTGGTAATAAAAATAGTCATGGGTCAATAATATAATGGGGTCAAACATGTATTAACTATTTATCCTAATGGACCCAATGACCATTCCCTATGGCATAGGTGTATTTTGTACACTTCACTTTTGACTTTTTCACACATGAAGAATCAGATCATTTTCCTGCTGATAATCTATCTATATCAGTATTTTTTGTGTGAGGTCCGAAGGTCTGAGATAGTTAAGTTACTTAAAAAGTGAAGATTTCAATTTAAACTAAAGGCATGTTGAAGATTTTGATGAGATCAGGGAGGTAAGTTCTGCGATGTCAATCGGTGTGAAGGATTCAAGGAACACACCAGATCGTATGGGTGTTTCTGACGTGGGGTTGATACATGTGGAGAAGGATTCTGTTGAGTCGGAAAGGCCTGGGAAGCCTTGAAGAAGCATTGATACCTCTCCCCATTGAGGGAGTGAATGTTTGACTGCATATATGTACTAGATGTGTTTGTGTGTGTATCTGAGTGTTGTCTTCTGATCTGTACAGGTCTGTCTCACATCATACAGACACGGAAGGTTCTAGACCTGAGAATCAACCTGAAGCCCTCATACTTTATGTTGCCATCCTCGGGCTTCAATGATGCTGAATCTGACTTGATGATACTTGACTTTGGTAGTTTGCAGGTGAGAAAAGAGAACATACAGTAATAATCTCATAGTCTCATTTTTTTGTAGGGAAATGAGGAGAATAAATTGGCTGCAAGATTACATAAATTATAATGGTAATGTCAGATGATTAATGGGTGTGTTTTTTGACCACTGACTGTATGTCCCACCAAAGTCAGTCAATGTTACACTCTGTAATTTAGCTATGAAACATTTTTTGAATGGTAATATGTCAAACATTTGCATTTGTAGTTAACAAGTGTGGATCAGGCCTCTCAACAGTTTTCAGCCAGCTCATCCCTGGAAGAAGTAATGGACCAAGCTTATGAGCGATATTCACTAGAACTGCGAAATGTTCAGTTATTGTACTGCAGAGCAGGTATGGATCAGCTCCACACACACTTCTTCACAAGTTGGTTTTGGTTCTTGAGTCTACACTTAAGCTATGTTTTCATTTCACACTACCATGTATCAGTGACTATGCATCACACTGCTTATCCTTGTGTTCGTTGACTTTTACACAAACCCCTCAAATGGTTTGTGCCATTCACAGATGAGCAATATCAAATCATCACAAAATCTGAGAAAATGTGCTTGTGTGGTGTATTAAATAAACATAGGGTTAACTGTGCTTGTGTGGTGTATTAAATGGACATAGGGTTAACTGTGCTTGTGTAGTGTATTAAATAACATAGGGTTAACTGTGCTTGTGTGGTGTATTAAATGGACATAGGGTTAACTGTGCTTGTGTGGTGTATTAAATAAACATAGGGTTAACTGTGCTTGTGTGGTGTATTAAATAAACATAGGGTTAGCTGTGCTTGTGTGGTGTATTAAATGGACATAGGGTTAACTGTGCTTGTGTAGTGTATTAAATGGACATAGGGTTAACTGTGCTTGTGTGGTGTATTAAATGGACATAGGGTTAACTGTGCTTGTGTGGTGTATTAAATGGACATAGGGTTAACTGTGCTTGTGTAGTGTATTAAATGGACATAGGGTTAACTGTGCTTGTGTGGTGTATTAAATGGACATAGGGTTAACTGTGCTTGTGTGGTGTATTAAATAAACATAGGGTTAACTGTGCTTGTGTGGTGTATTAAATGGACATAGGGTTAACTGTGCTTGTGTGGTGTATTAAATGGACATAGGGTTAACTGTGCTTGTGTGGTGTATTAAATGGACATAGGTCAGAACTGGAAGGCAGCCCATCAGAAAGGCTCCTCCCCTCAGCACATACTGCAGCCGATGGATTTCACCCTCCAGCTTAGCAAGTGTATGGTGGACCAAGATGCCAGGATGCCAAGGTGCAGTATTTTACATGCTTATCATTATTAGGATTCGAACAGTTTACATGCCATTCATAATTATGGTCCAATGAATGTAAAAACCAACATGTCATTTTTGATATTGTGGTTGGATTTTCTTCTGATCTTCCCAACACTCAAATGGCTTAATGAGAGCTGTGATAATTAGGTAAATGAAGAAACCAACACCACCTTAGTGAACACAGCCTAACACTGGCATTCCTATGGTAAGGGTGCTGCATCCAGGGAGATGTGCTGTTTCCATAGGAGTCCCCTCAGTTGAGATGTGCTGTTTCCATAGGAGTCCCCTCAGTTGAGATGTGCTGTTTCCATAGGAGTCCCCTCAGTTGAGATGTGCTGTTTCCATAGGAGTCCCCTCAGTTGAGATGTGCTGTTTCCATAGGAGTCCCCTCAGTTGAGATGTGCTGTTTCCATAGGAGTCCCCTCAGTTGAGATGTGCTGTTTCCATAGGAGTCCCCTCAGTTGAGATGTGCTGTTTCCATAGGAGTCCCCTCAGTTGTCAGGATCACAATGTTCTGTGCTTTCTGCACTCTTGACCTCCGGAACCTTTCGCATTGACAAAAGTGTGTTACGGGAGTGTGGACATTTCACAAAAAGCTGTTGACGACTCACACTGTGGTGTACAGCAGATTAATACCCCATGGGTCTCAAGAATCCATTATGTTCTTCTGTCACCAGTGCAGTCATGAATCCATCTCTCTCTTTGACATAGGGTGTAGACTAAATACCGTAATTTCCGGACTAAAAGCCGCAACTTTTTTCCCACGCTTTGAACCTCGCGGCTTAAACAATGACGCGGCTAATTTATGGTTTATGATACCTGTGACTATATAGTGGCTTTGTGTTTACGGTGGCTTTGTGGAGCTAGGATGCTAGCATGGATGCAGCCGCATGGATCCTTAGCTCCACGCGATTTCTCAGTATCTCTCAATAACTTAACTAATGTCAAAATAACCACAGTCTACCGGCGTAGACAGAACACAACTCAAAACATTTTAGAAAATAAAAGTTTAAGTCTTGGAATGCTTGTTCAGATGAATGGTGTCATTGGATTGGGCTATACCTTTCAGCAGGTCAGTGGGAAATCTCATAGTAAGGTTCCACCAAGTTACAAAGGTCCCAGAAATGAACAGAGCTCTTTGGTTAATGATGGTTCTGATGCATTTCTAATTGCAGCAGATCTGCAGTTTTTAATCTTTTTCCTGAAAATGAAAATATTATCATTTTGTGCCTCACAGCATGAATCAAAACCTGGATACAAATATTAAACATTGTTAAAAGAACTCAATCCTCAAAGTATTAATTGCCTCTTAGATTAGGCCAATAGCATTGAGCTATGATATAATTTGCTTGCTAATGTACGTAGCATTTTTTAATCATGAATAAAAACCGTGAAGCTTCTGCTGTGGTGCTCATAATTGTGCAGAGCAGAATGCCACCATTGAATGGATTTAAAGGAAACATGTCAGTGTGCTACATACTTGACAAATGTAAATTAGATTTTATATCTTGTGTGCATGAATGTCAGCAGTTTTTTAATGTACCATAAATTGATAAGATTTACTGTGTCGATGATGTTTATGTTACAGGTTTAAGTTGTTGGGGGAATTGCCACTGCTGCATGTTAAAGTCTCTGAACAGAAGATCAAGGGAATGTTCAACCTACTGACAAGCATTCCTTTACCCTCTACAGAGGATCCCCTCACACCTACTAAGAAGGTGTGTGCATCTATGAGGAAGTCGATGTCTTTCATGTCAAAGAGAGGATGTGCTTTAGCCTAGGCCCATTTACAACAACAATTACTTTAGAGCTTTCTTAACTCATAATCCATGTTTAAATGCTGATTGCTTTATTGCCATACTGTTTCCATAACCATTGTTCTATTCAATAAAGCAGGTACATTTTCTTTCTTTGGAAGAATTCAAATGTGGTCTAAAAATGCCCCTAGAACGTGTTTCTTAATAAACCAATCAGTCGATTGATATTTAGTGAATCAAATGTTAGTCCATACACCAGATTGCAAAGAAACTAAACATGTCATAGAACTGGGCAAATGTTATGGCAGATTACCAACTTAGAGTGTTTTGGAGAAAGGGCAAAGGTTTGGTTTTTAAGGTACGATACCCTGTCCCTCACACGTTGTTTTTTAAGGTAGGATACCCTGTCCCTCACTCGTTTAATTTTTAAGGTAGGATACCCTGTCGCTAACAGGTTTGGTTTTTAAGGTAAACTACCCTGTCCCTCACACGTTTGGTTTTTAAAGTAAGCTACCCTGTCTCTCACACTCTGGAGTATAAGGCCTTTTTTAGGTAGTCTGACATGCCTTGATGTGTTTGTATATTTCCCCTAACTAAAAACATTGAGGCAAAAGTAACATGTATGATTATATTCTAGAAGACCTCAGCAATTACAACATGAGAGTAAAAGGAATGTAGTAAAAAAAAAATTATATTTAAATCAAATCTAAACATACCCAAAACTCCATATCCCCCAGGAGGGAGCGTAGACTCCCAATGTATGTATTTAATAGTGCTGTCAAACGATTCAAATATTTAATCGCGATTAATCGCATTTATGTCATAGTTAACTCGAAATGAATCGCGATTAATCACAAATTTTTATCTATTCTAAATGTCCCTTCATTTATAAATTTTTTCCATCATTTTATTTTTATTTGAATGCCCTTATCAACATGCAAAAGTGGATTGGCTTGCTTTATGCAAATGTTTTATTTTATTGAAAACTAGCATTGCCAAACAGGGCGGTACAAAATAAAATTATAAAGTGCACATTTCAGGTAAACAAGGACTCAGCCTATAGTGCAGTTAAACCATGGCTTGATATTTTCTTTTTTTCAAGTTTGCTGGGAACATAGCAGTCAGGCCTCTTATTTCAGAAACAATGAACCGTAACAGTTAGGTTACCAATAAAAGGTAAGCCTACTACTTCTTTGCTTTCAGCCAGCTGCCTGTTGACATTTTCAGACAACAGTGAAGCTAAAAGTAAACTTTCCATCCAGAAGCTTTTTATGATCCATTTCGCCGTATGGCGCTCACCATTCACTCAAACCGTAACGTTAGCCTACTACACAGTTTGAGAAGCCAAAAAGAACATTAATCTTTAAAAAAAAATGTTTTTCGTTAATCTCGCGATAAAAACAATGACGGCGTTAAAATGGGTTTGCGTTAACGCTGTTAATAACGCGTTTAACTGACAGCACTAGTATTTAATGACCTGTGTGATTTTGTGTAAATATTTTGTCTAGAATGCAGCTCTGGTTAATGAAAGTATCAGTTTCTATGAACAACAAACCTTTGATTACGAACTTTTAGACACTGTATATACAAAGATTTCTTCTTCATGAGTTTGCTGTTAGTTTGGTGTGTATTGGTATGTTTTCGGCAGATTTTAACTGTTTTGTAAATGTATGCTGTTAGTTTGGTGTGTATTGGTATGTTTTTGGCAGATTTTACCTGTTTTGTAAATGTATGCTGTTAGTTTGGTGTGTATTGCTATGTTTTCGGCAGACTTGAACTGTTTTGTAAATGTCTGCAGGTTTTGGCTCCACCTCTGTCAAACACAACCAAGATTATAAATGCCTCTGCTCTACTGGATCTGGACACAGGTAAAGTCACAAGAGCACTTCATTGCCATGGGGACAATGTTTGCAATTGTTTGCAAATGTTGCAAATTGTTTGACAAGCCACATGCAGAAAAGACATAACCTCTCTCCCTAGACACAGGGTAAATGCATAGACAAGTCCAGAGGACATACTGCAGTTGCAATGATGAGTTCATGTGCTATGTTACTACTTTGGCTGAACGTACCAGTCTCCTGCTAAAATGTCAATTTTTCAAAAATGTTTGCAAAATGTCTGAGTGGATTAAGTTGAGAATGATGTTGGTGCTGGAGGTGTTTCTGATGTGTGTGTGCCTGTGTGTAGACACTGAAGAGGACGCCAGTGATCTCTCTCAGGATGAAGATCTCCAGAAAAAGGCAAAAGCTGAGTTAACTGACTTGCAATTCAAGTTTGAAGTCAAAGAGGTACTTCTTTTAAAATCCACGCTTTCTTTATTATGCTTGCTTGTGTTATGCTTGGTTGTTTCTGTTGTAGGGGTCGTTTTCTATGTATGCCAGTTGACCCCTTGCTCAGTTTTGCATCTGATGGACTGAGATATGAAATCCATCCGCTACTGGTTCTGCAGCCATCTGTGCTGATAGTACCAAACACCATGAACTCAGACCCAACTGAAGCATGCATCCACAATCAGAATTGTGTACAGAATTTTCTGAATCCCTTAGCAAAACATGTATATTGTTAATTGTTGAGGTAAATACAACCTCTACAGCATACAGATAATTACAGATACTTTCTTCAAATATGTATGTACTTTTTTTCACTAACTTCAAAATGCAGACAAAGCAGCAGAAGGTTTTAAAAATATGTCAAAGCAAATCACAGCTTGCATTGTCCCACAACTCAAAGGTTATTAAGCAATGGTTGTTAAGTCAAGATGAGATCTGGAAGACCAGGAATACATCCAGATAAAGGTGCATATTTGCTAGGCAGAAATTTAAAGCAAACTCTTCATATAAGACTCAAAAGAACTGCATCAAACCCTTCATATTAGACTCAAAAGAACTGTAGAATAGTTTATCAAACCCTTCATATTAGACTCAAGAGAACTGTAGAATAGTTTATCAAACCCTTCATATTAGACTCAAAAGAACTGTAGAATAGTTTATCAAACCCTTCATATTAGACTCAAGAGAACTGCAGAATAGTTTTGCTGACACAAATGTGGTGGTGCACCATTCCCCTGTGCAGTGTCAGTCAGTGTGTATAGTGTAACCATAGTAACCGTCATTGCAGTGTCGCTTGCACAAATGGCGGAAGGGGAATCAGAGGAAAGCTTTACCATCGACTTAGTTACAAAAGCCAGTGTATGAAGTATGCAAAGCAACGTCTAGATAAGTGCTGGGAACGGAGTTAAAATAGTTTGGCCTCAATCACCAAAGGTGGTTTTGGAGGAAAAAAATCAACATTTAAATTGTGGGAAGCGGCAATGAACGGGGTCCATGTAGAGGACCATCAGTATGTATAGTGTAACCGTAGTAACCATCATTGCTTATTGAAGAATTTGTGAATTGAGGTAATCGTGACAATCGCAACAACTTGGGTAATTACCAATATTTGAGAAAAATTGTACGATTCCCTAAAACAACAAAAGGCTATGGTAAGCTCACTGACACAGCAGTGAGGGTGACCTGGCAACAGAAGGCCGAACCTGTGTGGGGGACCTCTGACATATCATGATGTAGGGTTAATCCCCAGCACATCAGAGCATCCTCTAATGGCGCGGAAATGGGTTTTTGTTTCCCTTTTCTTCTACAGATCTGGCCATTCGTAGATTAGTCAATTCCTGATATAACTCAGGGGTGATGAAATACAAAGCTGCGGAGCCTATTTAAATGTCAAACTTGTAAGCATAAATTATCACATTAGACATAGTCTGGCTGCAGGTATGAAATCATGATGAATATAATAAAAAATGAGAAAAATTTATTTCAAATAAAAAAAAAAAGATTCAAACCGGCAACTCGGTCGCACAGAATTACTGAGGCTTTGTGGAAAGACCGTTTAATCCAAAGAAATGCCCATGTCAAGTTGTCTACTGGTTTCGAGGGCCATATTTTAACACGGTCCAGGTCCAGTTTTCTTGACAAATGACGATCTATACCAGGGGTACTCAATTAGAAACCCAAAAGGTCCACTCGCCAAATTTCCATTCAGTCCAGGGTCCGGAACGAGTGACGGTCAAAATCCAAAAACATAACTCCAACAAAAACTTTCGAACTATGCACAAAAGGTGATGTGGTCTGGCCTTATTTGTGTGAAAGGTGACACCTTTTTTGTGGTTTAAACTTGGGCATAAAAGGTGTGAAGGCCAGGCGGAGGCACTGATGTAAGTGTTCATTAGTGAGTGTGCTCCTGTATTTGTTTTTCACCATATTCATGGTTGAAAAGGCAGACTCACAACAGTATGTTGAGGTATGCACACTCTTGTTGTGTGGCTGATCTAACTACTACACTGCATGTTGCTTGGTATGATTGCAGATGGTTTATTTTTCTGCCCCTTACCTCAGAGTTCTGCGGGTATTTTTGTTCGAAGTGTGCATGCTTTGTTTCATAGTGACGTTTCACGTTACCACTTTTGACAAGGGCAACCGTCTCGTTGCAGATTAAACACATCGGTTTTGTGCTCCCCACAGGCAGCACAAATACATACGTCCACTCTGTCTTAAATTTGCGATTTTTGAAATCAACTTTTCGTTTTTTGTCGGGTTTAAAGCACGCCATGATTTTCGTTTGCCGAGAAAAAGATACCGTTCACAAATCTATCTGCCCGCGTTGTTGCACATAACCTGCGTGCTCCACAGAGCTCGCGGCCAACATTGAGTGAGTGAGTTGTCATAGTGATGTTGTTATTACAGCTCCTGATTGGACCTCTGGATTGGACACGGAAGATATAAACCACATCGAGTAGGAAAAAAATATATAGCGCGAAATCACACACCAATGAAAACTCGCTTGGATCATGAATAAATTAGAATGTTGATTTTGGCTTCGGTCCAAATTTGATTGCGTCTGGGTCCGGATGCGTACCGCGGTCCGCCTATTGAGTACCCCTGATCTATACAGAACACCCTACTGACTTGAAGCACCTGAACACTACTTGGACCTTAATGCAGCACTTAACATTTCACTTTATGAACTGATATGCATTTCACTATATGAACTGACATGCATTTCACTATATGAACTGACATGCATTGTTATACATTGTTATTGGCACAGTTGTTGCTGTGAAGACACAGATTGAAGTGCTGGTTTGATGAATTTATGTCCAAGTACGATAATGTCCCTTAAGATTACATGGGATGTAGACAATTGTATCCTTAAATTTGTCGGGATTCTTGGATTCTATTCTATGACAGCATTAACATTAAGCTGTTGTGGCATATAACATTTGGAGTGATTTCGCTTTCACAATTACCAATACTGGGAAACATGATATTGTCAAATATCAGTAGTCTTAATGTGTCTGACGTCTGCCCTTCCAGCTTAAAGCTTCAGAATGCATAATCAAGCTTCTTTGACCTCTTGATAATGGCACACATGGCATCTTTGCCCTATTTCAAATGCTCTTTTTAGAGCCATTTGTGACTCCATACAAGTTTTCATGATAATAGTTGTGTAGTGCTTGTACTACATCATGATGCTTTGTGAGTGCCGTCATGACTAATAAATAGTTATATAATGCTTTATGGACTGGTTTAAGGAAACATATTTATCAAATGGCTACGGCAGTCTTATGAAGCAGGGTTCAAGTAAAGTGTTACCTTCACTTCAAAAATCAACAAAGTCTGTCATTTTTTACAGGGGTGGCAAAACATTTGCAGACAACTGAACATTATACAAAAAAAACTCCCAAACAGCACATAAGAGTATAGATGTGTGTGTGTGTGATGTTTGTGTGTGTTTGTCATAAGAGTATGGATCTGTGATGTTTGTGTGTGTTTGTTCTGTGTTGTAGGTCTTGCTGCAGCTGACACAGGATGGTTCCGGTGAACAGTGTGTGTTAGCTTGTGTTTGTCAGCTTGGTGCTGAGGGGAAACTCCGAACATATGACATGACTGTCACATCATACTTGCACAAGGTCAGCTTGGACTACTGTGAAGGTATGTACTCACATGCACAAACACCCACCCACACGCAAACACACTTATGGGAAATTCCATATCAAATCAACTAGGGCAGGGGTGGCGAACCTGCGGCTCGCGAGCCGCATGCGGCTCTTTGCCGGCTGACGTGCGGCTCGGCTCTAGCTCGAGTGCTCACTGACTTTGGTCTTGGTGTACAGAATTTTCATATTGTAAAATAAACATCTAAAATGCATATGCATATATTTGGCAATACAGACAAAAAGCTGTCCGATTTGAATGTGGTATTTATTCATGTATATTTTGTCATCACGCGATCTTGAGGGATGTCTTTAAGTAACGTTAATGTTCCAAACATGAAACATTCTAATGTGTGCACCCAGTCTCAGAGGGTTACTAGCCAGACTAGCAGTAGCTACTGACAGAATGCCATGGATCCAGGAAAGCGTTAAGCTAAACGAAAATATGAAGATGAACACCGCACGTTTTTTGCCTGAATGGAAGGAATTATTTGCGGAGCGAAATGGAAACCCCCTCTGCTTAATATGCTAGACGTCACTGTCGCATTTTAAAGCCTCAAACTTGGAGCGCCATCTCTCCACACACCATGCTAACATAGCCCAGGAGTTCCTAAAGGCACAGAGCTGTGCAACGTCAGTCAGAGAAACAGACTCAGCTTTTTCGGAAATTCACGAAGTACTCTGAAACGGTCACGCTGGCATCGTATCAGGTGTCATGGAATATTGCTCGAGCAAAAAAGTAATATAGTGAGGGAGAGTTTGTGAAGTCTTGTGTACGTGATGTCGTTGCTATCCTCAACCCTGAAAATGACGGATCATAGCGGTCTGTGTCAGACCTGCAGCTGTCAGGCACGAAAATTGAACAGAGGATATCTGACATTAACAACATAATTGAGACACAGTTATGTACAGATCTTGAGAAGTGATCCCTGGAGTAGCCCCCCCAAAAAGTTTCCTTAGCCCCACCGAAAAATATATATGTTTAAAATAGTAAAAGAAACGAAATGGTTAAATCATCTCGAGTTAATTATAGATGTCGTGGCTCTCTTTTATCATGCCGGTTCATTGATCCTGTGGGTATGCTACCCTACTCAGTAGCTTCGCCAGCTATAACTAGCTAGTGAACTCTAGCCTACAACGTTAACCTACTCACTTGAGCTGCAAATCCCTACCATGCTACATTATAATTAGCACCTATCTCAGCAGATGTCTTCAATATGTTTATTTTTGTGCCATATTTTAAAATCAAAATTTGTTAATTTCTCTTCCTAAAACCCACAAGAGGAAACTATTTAAAAGGTTATTTTCAAAAAAATCTTATGGGGGAGCATGCCCCCAGACCCCCCCAGTTTGGCTGGGTCACAGGGAAAATAATAGGTTTTATGTAGGGGCTTTTCCCCCCCAAAAGTGGGAACCTAGATTTGTGTGGCTCTTCGAAATGGTGTTGGGTTTTGTTGTGGCTCTTTGAGCTGGACTGGTTAGCCACCCCTGAACTAGGGGTTCCCACCGCACATTTTTTTCTGATTGAAGATGAATCAATATGATGGAGAAATCAAATATTAGAGCAATGGGGAATTATGTATTAATCTACAGCCACTATCACAGGGTTCATTGACCATGTTTGTTTATTAATCTACAGCCACTATCACAGGGGGAATTGACTATGTTTATTTATTAATCTACAGCCACTATCACAGGGGGAATTATGTATTAATCTACAGCCACGATCACAGGGGGAATTGAACATGTTTATTTATTAATCTACAGCCACTATCACAGGGTTCATTGACCATGTTTATGTATTAATCTATAATCACTATCACAGGGGTCATTGACCATGTTTATGTATTAATCTACAGCCACTATCACAAGGGGAATTATGTATTAATCTACAGCCACTATCACAGGGGGAATTATGTATTAATCTACAGCCACTATCACAGGGTTCATTGACCATGTTTATGTATTAATCTACAGCCACTATCACAGGGGGAATTGACCATGTTTATGTATTAATCTACAGCCACTATCACAGGGGGAATTATGTATTAATCTACAGCCACTATCACAGGGGGAATTGACCATGTTTATGTATTAATCTACAGCCACTATCACAGGGGTCATTGACCATGTTTATGTATTAATCTAGAGCCACTATCACAGGGGGAATTGACCATGTTTTCCTACTAAATTGAGCTACTTCTATGGTTGGTAGCACCAGCACCCAATGTGGTGGCACCATATTTCTTTAAGTGTATTTGTAAGTCGCTTTGGATAAAAGCGTCTGCTAAATGACTAAATGTAAATGTAAGTGGCATAACACAGAAAACTGTTCTTAGAAATGCTTCATTTTGTATTTACCATCAGATATGGTTTAACATTTAAGCTGCTAACATGTTTTAGTAAAGTGATCTTAGTGCAACAGAGTAGATTAGACAACTTTCCCATCTTCTTAAACTTGACCTGATTAGACAATAATAATTTCCAACATCTACAACATCAAACTTGGTTAAAATGTGTGCGTGTTTAGCAATAATCCTATCTATCTTTCTCATGGTAGTGTTAAAGTTATAATAGCTTACTTGTAGAGGGTTGGAAAGTGTGGGGGGAAAAGACAATATCTAGCAGAAGACCTGCAACAGGTTGTTTTACAGCACGTCTCCCAATTTGGAGCAGTGTGACCTTTTGAAACTATCAGCCATGACTTATGAAAACAACAGCATCAGAAATGAATGGTGATGAAACTAGTTTGCGCCAACACGTAATTTAATTTAGTTCGGAAGCCATTTAGACAACACACACACACACACACAAATACATGTATGTATATATATATATAAGCTCACACAAGTATGGACATGTATACACACACTGTGCTCTTTTGCAGACTCTCTCAATCAGCCACTGCATTTGATCCGTTCTTCTGATGCCCATGACAATGATCTCCTGAAAGTAGTCTTTGTCAAAGTAAGCCACGAGCAACATACACACATATTCACATACACACACATATTCACATACACACATATTCACATACAAACACATTTACACATTTGGTCATTCACATATTGACATCTCTCTCTCACTCACATATACAGAGAGAGAGAATGTTATTGTATATAACCATGTTCTGCTCAACGTTTTAAAGAATGTTATTGTATATAACCATGTTCTAATATAGTGTTTTAAAGAATGTTATTGGATATAACCATGTTCTAATATAGTGTTATAAAGAATGTTATTGGATATAACTATGTTCTAATATAGTGTTATAAAGAATGTTATTGGATATAACCATGTTCTAATATAGTGTTATAAAGAATGTTATTGTATATAACCATGTTCTAATATAGTGTTATTTTTGCTTTGTGATCGGCAGGCTGATCCTAATGGGCCACATTTTCTGGACATATTTGAGAACACTGAAGGAACTCTTAAGGTACAGCCATAAGAAGTTATTTACCATATTTAGATTAATCATATGCGATATGTATTGATTTGCAGTGGTGACAGCCATCAAGAGGCTTTAATGAAATGCTCTCCACTGTAGCGTACTGCATAAATATGAACATGAGTTAAGTCAAACTTGAGTGACCTTTGCAAAGCATGCTGGTCTCTCAAACAACCTAAAGGGTGTCATGTCAGAACATCCTAAGTACATGCCTGTTAAATTCAAGACCATATGTATTACATTTAATCTTTAAAAGTAAACGATGGTTTTGTTCATCGGTGCACCAGCTATTCTGGAAATTTGGCAGTTGAGACATCATGAATGAAACAATCAATGGGTTCATAAGCAGCAGAAGTCTTCTCAGCTGTGCTCCCCCGGAATAGTTTTCTTAAATTGATGCGCATTCTCGTGAAAGTGGATTTGCATACATACACGCCCCGCCAGCTCCTTATAAGGGCACGCAACCGTAGTGACGTGTGCTGTCGGAATCTACCGAATCCACACGAAAGCAACTCGTAAGCGAGTCATGTCAAAGCTGAAAGCGAGCCGGTCGAGTAAACGCAGATCTAACTTCACCGGTGCAGAGGTGGAGGTACTGTTGCAGGATGTTGATGTGTCCATTCTATTCCACTATGGCTATATCAACGCGATTGAGTTTAGTGCTTGTTTATTTATTCACTTATATTTGCAATGTTCATGTACATTTACATTTAGTCATTTAGCAGACGCTTTTGTCCAAAGCGACGTACAAGGGAGAGAAAAGTCAAGCTACGAGCAATAGAGACCTAGTGTAACAATAAATACTACTTTACATAAGAAATAGAAAAACGAGGTAGAAAAGAAAAAAGAAGTGCAGGAATGCAACTGCTGTAAGTGCAAGTAAAGCACTAGTCGAAGTGCCAGTTAGGAAGGGATGTGCTCTCTGAAGAGTTGGGTCTTCAAAAGCTTCTTAAAGGTAGAGAGGGACGCCCCTGCTCTGGTAGTGCTAGCTAGGCAGTTCGTTCCACCAACGTGGATCTACAAATGAGAATAGTCTGGATTAGCATCCTGGTGTAGTCCTTTTATTTATTTTATGACATCACGATGCCTCGTAGAATCATGACTATAAATGTGAAACGTAATTGTTAATGATACAAATATTCTCGTATTTATTATTATTATAATTATTTTAATCCGAGGATGTCTGTAGAGTTGACGTGAACGCAATCACCAACGGTTACTCACAAATTCAGCCGTTAACTCGGAGAGTTTACTTAAATGCGATTCCTCCAAAAAGTTCTGAAAGTCATCTGAAGTTCAGAAGAAATCCCAGATGAGAAAACTTTCATGAATGCCAAATGTTTTCCTAAATCCACCGAAGTGGAGTTCAGAAGAAATTCCTTCTTAAATTCTTCTTCTGCATTCGAGAATGAGGCCCAATGTTATGTATTTTTGTATAGTTTTTCAGTGTATTCAGTGTACCTAAATATGTATCTGTATACTACTTACTATTATGTGTATTTGTTGTATTCAGGTGGAGTTCTCCTCTCTGGACTTTCTCCTTCATACCAGAGCACTGCTGTCATGCATACAATTATTAAACTCTGCCATGCCTGGAGAGCTGCGGACCGGCGGAGACAAACAAGACAGAAGCCACCATAAGAAGGACTTGGAAAAGACAGGTACATAGCTGTGTAATTGAGCTCAAATATATAACATAATGTGCTGCCCAAAATGTTCTCAAAACATTTGGAATAACAACAATGAGATGTATAAAACATGCCTATTAAAGGGAATCTTTGGGATTTTTAAGCTTTCCCATCTTTTTGGGTCCAAATCTTTACTAGACAAAACCAATCCAAATCAATCCAGTATTGAGTTAGAACACTCTAACCACCACTGACAGGCTCGTAATGTGGAAGTGTGGAAATGATCCCTACAAATATAGACATGTATCTGTTTACCTCCTGTTGACGAAGATAGCATTGGGTAGTTTGCTTGGGTATAGTTGATTCCATTGTAATACTTACCTTTTCAAATAGTAATCCTGGAGCTTCTAACTTTAGTGGTAGGCAGGAATTTCCGCTGGCTCACCATCAAAAGCTAAAGAACCTGTTATTATATATATTTGGTTACCTGGAGTCTTAGTCTAGATTTATTGTGCTGGGTGGAGGCTACCGGTGAGACAAGGTTACAGATCTTATCTATTATCTCAGAAATGATGAAAGAAACAAACCTTTTTGGGGTGAAAATAAGTTGTGTGTTGGGCAGGCACCTTATCAGGGAGGCAGATATACAAAACCACTGAGCTCTGATCTGATCCAAGTGTGTTTCATAGACAATGGCAATCAGAATGAGAATCTTTATTGGCAGAGTATTGGGAGTACAGGGAGTTTCTCTTGTTGCATGTGTCAACATAAAATCGGTTCAGTATATAAAAGCATCAAATCAAATAGACTACAATAGAACACAAGCAGGCTGCAGGCAATGCAAGGATGTGAGACGCAAATGTGCACTGACCACAGTAGAGACGTGTGCAGCGCTCATAGACAACAGTAGAGACGTGTGCAGCGCTCATAGACAACAGTAGAGACGTGTGCAGCACTCATGTATATAGACAACAGTAGAGACGTGTGCAGCACTCATGTATATAGACAACAGTAGAGACGTGTGCAGCACTCATGTATATAGACAACAGTAGAGACGTGTGCAGAGCTCATGTATATAGACAACAGTAGAGACGTGTGCAGCACTCAGAGACAACTCTAGACGTGTGCAGCACTCATGTATATAGACAACTCTAGACGTGTGCAGCACTCATGTATATAGACAACAGTAGAGACGTGTGCAGCGCTCATGTATATAGACAACAGTAGAGACGTGTGCAGCACTCATGTATATAGACAACAGTAGAGACGTGTGCAGCACTCATGTATATAGACAACTCTAGACGTGTGCAGCACTCATGTATATAGACAACAGTAGAGACGTGTGCAGCACTCAGAGACAACTCTAGACGTGTGCAGCACTCATGTATATAGACAACAGTAGAGACGTGTGCAGCGCTCATGTATATAGACAACTCTAGACGTGTGCAGCACTCATGTATATAGACAACAGTAGAGACGTGTGCAGCACTCAGAGACAACTCTAGACGTGTGCAGCACTCATGTATATAGACAACAGTAGAGACGTGTGCAGCACTCATGTATATAGACAACAGTAGAGACGTGTGCAGCACTCATGTATATAGACCACAGTAGAGACGTGTGCAGCACTCATGTATATAGACAACAGTAGAGACGTGTGCAGCACTCATGTATATAGACAACAGTAGAGACGTGTGCAGCACTCATGTATATAGACAACAGTAGAGACGTGTGCAGCACTCAGAGACAACAGTAGAGACGTGTGCAGCACTCAGAGACAACAGTAGAGACGTGTGCAGCACTCAGAGACAACAGTAGAGACGTGTGCAGCACTCATGTATATAGACCACAGTAGAGACGTGTGCAGCACTCATGTATATAGACAACAGTAGAGACGTGTGCAGCGCTCATGTATATAGACCCATTGATTAGATTAGATTAGATTTAGATTAGATTCAACTTTATTGTCATTGCACAGAGTACACGTACTGAGGCAACGAAATGCAGTTTAGCATCCAACCAGAAGTGCAAAATAGCAAAAAGTGCAGAGTATGTGCATATGTAAAGTGTAATAAGTGAATAAATAGATATGTACAGTAAGAAATAGATATTCAATATGAACAGTAATTGGGACAAGAATAGCAGCAATTGAAGTTAGAAGTGTAGGTATGATAAGTATATGTAAAGTGCAGGTGTAAGTATTAGTGGTGGTAATAAGTGAAAGAGAGATTAGTAATATTATATTTAAGAGGTATTGTATGGTATAAGTACGATTAATACAGTTTTTGTATTGTCTGCCACCATTACCATTACTCTTGTGTTTCAAGGGAAACGTTTAGGGTTTTTGAAGAAAGCTTTTCCCTCTGATCATTTGAAGATCATAATCAAATCCTGTGCCAATGCTGCAGATACTCAAGTAGCCTAAAGATGTCTACACTATATTTCTGGGCACTTTTTGGTTATTTGATAGTGATATATATAAATCTGAAAAAAAAATATGGTTTTCTTTCAAAAACAAGGACATTTGTGTGTGATTCCAAACCTTTACTGTTACTGTAGATGCTAAAATACTTGTCTTGGTTGTACAGTCGTGGCCAAAAGTTTTGAGAATGACACAAATATACAAATATACAGTACGTCTAGATATTTTTGTCAGATGTTACTATGGAAGACCGAAGTATAATTACAATCATTTAATAAGTGTCAAAGGCTTTTATTGACAATTACATGAAGTGGATGCAAAGAGTCAATATTTACAGTGTTGACCCTTCCTTTTCAAGACCCCTGCAATCTGCCCTGGAATGCTGTCAATTCACTTCTGGGCCACATCCTAATCTACTTATGCCAGCCCATTCTTGCATAATCAATGCTTGGAGTTTGTCAGAATTTGTGGGTTTTCGTTTGTCTACCCGCCTCTTGAGGATTGACCACAAGTTCTCAATGGGATTAAGGTTTAGGGAGTTTCCTGGCCGTGGACCCAAAATATCACTGTTTTGTTCCCTGAGCCTTTTTGTTATCACTTTTGCCTTATGGCAAGGTGCTCCATCATGCTGGAAAAGGCATTGTTCATCACCAAACTGTTCCTGGATGGTTGGGAGAAGTTGCTCTCGGAGGATGTGTTGGTACCATTCTTTATTCATGGCTATGTTCTTAGGCAAAATTGTGAGTGAGCCCACTCCCTTGGCTGCGAAGCAACCCCACACATGAATGGTCTCAGGATGCTTTACTGTTGGCTTGACACAGGACTGATGGTAGCGCTCACCTTGTCTTCTCTGGACAAGCTTATTTGCGGATGCCCCAAACAATTGGAAAGGGGATTCATCAGAGAAAATGACTTTACCCCCAGTCCTCAGCAGTCCAATCACTGTACCTTTTGCAGAATATCAGTCTGTCCCTGATGTTTTTCCTGGAGAGAAGTGGCTTCTTTGCTGCCCTTCCTGACACCAGGCCATCCTTCAAAAGTCTTCGCCTCACTGTGCGTGCAGATGCACTCACACCTGCCTGCTGCCAATCCTGAGCAAGCTCTGTACTGGTGGTGCCCCGATCCCAAGCTCTGTCCTGGTGGTCCCCCGATCCCGCAGCTGAATCAACTTTAGGAGACGGTCCTGGCTCTTGCTGGACCAACACATCCTCCGAGAGCAACCCCCTTCTCATGACCATGAACCACTGAAATGGAATTTGATGATTTTAATTTAAGGCGACATAGTACCATATTGTTGCTTTAACTGACTTAAACCCCTGCAGGGTGTTAGTAATAATTACTGACTGGCTGTGTATTACCACTTATATTCCATCCAAGTGCAATGTGTATACATCATTCAGGTCAGCAAGTTAGATGTTTAAATCCATCTCAGAAACTCAATAACCAACATCACATGCAAGTTCTTGGAGATATTCAAGGGAGATATTCAAGGGAGATATTCCGAACTCGTGATCGCATTTACCATAGTCCTGTATTGTTCCTTCCATCAGGGGTGAAGGGACCCAAAGATGCAGGTGCTGTGGCCTTGAAGGTGGTGGCTGTCCTGGGATCCTTTGGAATCAGGGTGTGTGACGACCAAGCTGATATAGCTGACATCAGAATACGAGGTACAGTATTGTGTTTTTATGTATGTACTGCTAGTGCGTGCTACAGACCACTCAAATGAGATTGCCAAACTAATCCTTAGCACTGTAATACAAGTCTCAATCTCTGTCAGTGTTGTTAACAAATCTTTGCCCTATTTACAGTATATACAGTGATTCTGTCAGTTTTCAGACCCTTTCGAGCTTTTCACATATTGATATGTTTCTTAAAATGGATTTTAATCAAGATCAATCTACACACAATACTCCAAAATGACAAAGAAAAAACTGTCTAGTGGAGCAAAGTTGTGTCTAGTTAAGTTTTCAAAAATAAAAAGTGAAATAATCCATTTTCATAAGTATTCAGACCCTTAGTCGGTGGCGATGCAGAGAACAATAAGTGGCAGTTGTGCACGCGATGGTAACATTAGACGTCATACAAATTGTGCTACGCACGCAAGGCAGCTGCATAGTACGTAATGACATTTGCTTTACTCTTCAGGTAGACATGATGATATGTTTTCAATGTCCTGTAAACATGTTGTACGCATCGGTGTTCTTTGGGGTAAATTTGACCCCAGACTGTTTTAGAAGTATAAAACATATAAGAAATATCAACATTTATATCAACTATTATCGATAGAAATTGTTTTTCATTCCAAATGTTATAGATAACCAATATATGTACTTAGAAATAATATAAAGCCATGAAAACACCAAAATTGACCCCAAGGATAAAAGATAACAGGAGGGTTAAATTGCTTTTCAGGGTTTTTAACAGGCAAAACTCATAGCTGTATGGGGTTTGTAAAATGTTGTTGCATTTTTTTTTTGCAGGAATTGAGGCATCTGCTATGGTCCAGTCGAAGAAGACAGAGATGTTTGTTAGGCTGAAGGATATTGTGGTGATGGACATCAACCCAAAAACAGTCCATAAAAAGGTGAAATCTTTTTTCGATCTCAGGAATCGACACAGGAACTTCAGCAACTTGTAGACAATACCTAGGAACAGTTGCCTGAGTAAATCCAAGACAGGCATCTCCCAGGAACTTCAGCGTCTAAACTTAAAATCACTCTTGTAGTTTGGAGTTCTATTTCTATGGTACTGAACATGTCCCGACTATCCTTGCAGTTCTGTTTCTATGGTACTGAACATGTCCCGACTATCCTTGCAGTTCTATTTCTATGGTACTGAACATGTCCCGACTATCCTTGCAGTTCTAGTTCTATGGTACTGAACATGTCCCGACTATCCTTGTCGGTATAGGACATTACTGAACCCGTGCAGCACTTTGTCCTCTTGATATCAGTGTTTGCATAATATACAGGACAGCGATGCCATCAGGGTCCAGGAAATGTTCTTTTTCCAACCCACGTGCTCTCTTGTTGAGAGATTGATCACTGGCTGGACTGATAACCCTGCAATACTGGAGTGAGTAGCCATTCTGTCCGTTCCAGCTACGTCACTAATCATGTTGTGTCCCTTTGCTTTTGTGTGTCCATGTTGTTTAATGTAAGGTGGTCTCCATTGTTGGCGAGGAGGTGTTCAACTTTAAGATGTGTCTTTACCCCAACTCTACCGAAGGAGAGGCCTACTTAGACACTGCGAAGGTTGATGGGAAGGTTACCCTTAGGACGGGCTGCATCCAGATTGTGTATCTACACACATTTTTTATGTCTCTGCTGGTGAGAACACATGCACACACTCAGACACAAACATTAACACACAAGTACAGATGTTAAACACATAGGCAGACATTTGTATGATGTAATAATAATAATAATAATAATAATAATTCATTTTATTTGTATAGCACACTTTAACAAACAGAGAAGTCTCAAGGTGCTTGTAGAGTTGTAGTGAGTATTCAAACAGAGTAAACTGTTCCGCAGTTTACCCTGATATGTTTAACGTACTCCAGAACTCTGGGCCCAATTTAAATATCATAGTATCAGTGTCAGAGTTACATCTCTAAAAAGTGCTTCCTCATGCTGTGCTGGTTCTGTGCCTACTGTCACGGCCCGATCTGAGTCAACGTAGATGTGAGTTGCGCACGCAAGAGAAAATGGTTTATGCCATCTTGGGTCGCTACTTCCGCTGCCTAACTTCCGTTTTTTGGCGTAGTGTCAAAACATAGTATTTGGATATGAATCTTAGTGAAACAACGTAATTTGCAAGTGTGCAAATCCAGTCATATTGTAAATGATATAACGAAATCTTAGGACAGGCTGAACCATTCACTTTTAGACTCCATGTAGTCTTAAAATCAAGGTTGAAAGAAATATCTGCATTAAGAAAAAAAAAAATCATTTTTGTTGGTGTAACCTAGTCTATAAGCGATGATCAGCTGGCTCACATCTTATGTAGGAGTTTATATTTCTCCATCATTTGGTTTCTCAATGAAGAGTTTGATTTGAAGCTTTATGTTCATAGGCAGCATCATAAAGGGGCTGTGTTATGCGGTTGTCACATCTACGTTGCCTCAGATTGGGCAGCGACACCTACAACTGTTTGTCTCATATGTTCTACTATGTTCCTTCCAGGGTTCTCTTACGTTCTTCTTTCAGTGTTGTTCTCCCGATGAGGTACTGATTTCCCCTCTGCTGCTGTGCTGACTCATCATATAAACCCCTTTCTCTGCGTCATGTAATGATCACCCATATACATGCTCCCAGAATCACCCACGTACAGACCTGCCAAGTCGCCCGTTTTTCCCGGTTTCTCCCGTGTTTCTTACCCATATTCCGCCCCCCCTCCCGTTGTCATTTCTCCCGGTAATCTCCAGTATTTTACGAGGTCCAAACGTATTTTATAAATACGCTTTTCAATTTGCAAAAGCATTTGTCCATCACAGCCGATTGAAATGTGCAGCAGATAAGAAGTGAGGTCATATCTCAGCAAAGCTTTGGTATATCATAGCTAAACTTTGTACATGGCTTGTGGATGTTGTGGGGAAGCTCAAAAATGTTTGTGTCATCTGACGTCTGTGTGCGTTTTTGGCTAGTAACTGTGGTCAGCTTTGCCCTCCTTTTTTTTTTACTGGCGATACTGTGGGAGTTCCCCAGATCATGACATGGCAACATAATTGATGCGGACACCATACTGGGTTTCATGACCATTTTTTCCAATCTTTACCAAAATTGCACAGATGATCTGCAGACCAAACTAAATTGTTGTCCGTCATAGCCTGTCAAATTCGGCACTGAAGCCACTAAACAGGAAGTGGGGTCATATCTCAGCAACTCTTTGATCTTTTGACACCAAACCTGGTATATGGACTCTTCTAGAGGTGGTCCAAAATATTGTGTCTTTTGACCACTAGGAGGCACTGTAATAAGCTAAAGCAGGTTTTTCCTAATAACCTTTGATGTGTTATAACAGGATATATGGCCTTAAAGTGACATCAAGTTTCCACAGCAATTATGCTCTGCTAGGCTGCTCGCAGCTGTAGTCTCACAGTACATTACTTAAAGTATGTGGACACCCATAAATCACTCTTATGTGGCTATTGAACAGCTGTAGTCACACAGTACATTACTTAAAGTATGTGCCAACTGGGAACTTTAAGCAGATGCAATTTGTTAATATGTTCATATGTTTTTATATACTGTATGATGAATGTTACACTGGCACACCCTCTTCAGGGTTACCAGCGAGTTATATTATGACTCAAAAAGATTATAATGTCTGACTTATTCATCAATCCAAGCCCCTTATTTATATGTAGCGAGTTTCAATAATAATTAAATTGCTAATCCAGTGTGTAACTGGAGCACTGAGCAATGTAGGACCCAATTGCAAATATAGAGTGAAAACATTTTGTCTTTTAATTTTCCAAATCTAGAATAAATCCAAAAGCTCAGAAGATCCAGACAAAAACAGAAGGTATCTCAGGGGAAAAAACAGAGCAGATAATTCCAGGGAATTCTTACACAAAACATGTCAAGAAAAACAGCTCATAAGCAAAAAAGAAAACCAAGAATGTAAAAAAAACAAACAGGCAAGACCCAAAAGTAACTCCAGTATGATAAATAACCAGTCCATAGAACACAAACACTCAGTGAAGGCATCCCAAAAGACCAGGTATAAATACACAGGGTAATTGGACACATCAAATCTTTTTCTCCACAGCATACCCTTGGACCCTTGTAATGCACGCCCCATCACTAATATTATTCTTAAAGGTAAACTTCGGCTTCGACTTTTTAACCTGGGCCTTATTTCCCATCTGTCTGGGTCGAGATTGGTCCAGTACTCCAGTACCACAAAATGGCTATACGATGTAATCCTGTGGGTCATGCATCTTCGTCAAACTAAAGCGCTTTTTTCCGCATAATATAATTATAAGTGTCTGAATACATGGAAAGGACCCCTACAGAGATAGACCTGTGTCTGAATACATGGAAAGGATCCCTACAGAGATAGACATGTGTCTGTTTACCCCAATAGAAACAGAACCTGACACTTAAACTACAGAAACAGTAGTAGTCATTTTCTACACTTTCTTTACAATGAACCTACGAAGATGGGAAAATTAGGTCCAGGTTAAAAAAAAATCATGAAGTTTACCTTTTAATGTAGAATTATTTTGATATGGAATGGTTTTAATGGATATAAATTGCATCTCGGAATGCTTTTGGTTGAATATCTAAGAACACAATCTTGAACAATTGTCATGTTTGTCACCAGAATCTCATCTTAAGCGGCACATTGCTTCTGATCACATATGCATTTTCAGTGACTGCTCCGTATGTATGCATTGACTGTTCTCCATCATCATCAGTCGCTCTGACATACATTCTGCTCTTCAGGTGTTCGTGGATAACTTCCAGGCAGCCAAATCAGCCCTGACGGCCGCGACCTCTCAGGCAGCAGAAAGGGCAGCGAGCAGCATGAAGAAATTTGCTGAGAAGAGTTTCCGTCTGTCCATGGATGTCAAACTCAAAGCGCCCCTCGTCATCATTCCCCAGTCCTCTTCTTCCCATAATGCATTACTGGTTGACCTTGGACTCATTACCGTGAGCAACTGTTTCAGCCTGGTTCCATCTAATGAAGGACCCCTCCCCCCACTTCTGGAGACTATGGAGATCAAACTTACCCAACTCAAACTGGTCAGGTACATGATTAGGTACTGTTCAATATGGTTTGGTCAACTTAATCCAATGTTTGTACAGTGTGAATAAGAGAACATATTAGGGTAATGAGGGTAGGAGCCATTAAGGTGATGAAATGAATAGACTGATTAAGAGCCTTTTTCTGGAAGATTCCAGCAGATGTGATACTTTAAGTGGTAGATATGCGGCCAAACACATTTTGTTCTTGGAAACTTCTTCAGAGGTTGGGGGAGTAGAGGGTAAGATTGACAAAAATGAAAAATCAGAATGAAATATTTAAATTAGCCTTACTTACTACCTGGAATAAATATAGCTTGATGTGACAAAAAGTGTGGTATGATACTACATTATGATACTACAAGAAAAGCTGCCACACTTTGTCATTGAATTGTAGTTTGACCAAATATTAAGCCCAACAAATTTAAAAGCTGTAGCTATTTCTTCTCCAGAATAATTCCTACTTCATGTTTGTATGCTCACAGTGATGCTGATGTGCTTTTCAATAACTAGTTTATAAAAACTAATAGTGATATTGATCTAATGTTATACTGTAAAGCTTATAATACTGCTCTGCGCTCTGCAACAGGACATTGCTTTTTAAACGCAGCAATCACATTTCACTTTAACCTCAGATCTAATAAAAGATAGCACCTTTTGTTTGTTATCTGTCCGAATGAGCGGGCCAGTGAATAGGCGAATAGGCTAGCTTTTGTGATTGCTGTAAAACATTGTCCATGATGTAATATCCTTACCATATATTCCTCAGCCCAAGACCTCCTTTCTGTGATGAACTAGCTGCTAGCTAACCAGGATCAAACTGTAGCCTATCTGAGCTAACATAAACAATCGGGCCAGCATTCCTAGATTAGGCTATCGAATATAACGTTATTTGGAAAGCTGTCAAACAGTGAATGGCGTCATTGTGTATGCTGGTAACAGAAATGGTGCATTCTAGCAAATGTTACTCAACTAGGCCTAAGATTTTTTTAAAGCAACTTAAAAAACCAAAACACTAACATATTTGTCAGTCAACGTCCTGGTTGTAGGCTATTAAAATGGATGATGATGGGGCTATATCTTGGCTAATCAACAATTCCCCAGACTTTTCACAGGACCCAATTATAGACATCTTTTAGAAGAGAGTGTGCTTGAGAATAGCCAAAGCAGTCATATGATAATATTACTGGTAATGTAACATATTAATCTAACTATATATGCTTATTGCTCCTTGGCTCCTATTAGAAAAGTCTGTCTGTCTGTACTTCACACTACGTAGGCAACAAAACAGCTACACTGGTCAGGCACGCCAAAACCACCCAAACCCCGTGCAGGTGATGCGGTTACAAATAGTCTGTTGTAGCGTAGACAAGAAACCCTTCATGCAGAAGTTCAGAACAGTCCATCATTGTCAACAGCTGGCCAGAACTGAAGAATTAATATGAGTAAATGAAGAACTTAAAAAAGTGGATAAGACAAATACAGATGAACATAAGCAAGCAAAATCTATTAGTCTAAAAAATACAGAATGTTATCCAACGCAGAATAGATTATAGAGATACATAGAACCATACATATGGAGAATAGAATAGAGAGATACATAGAACCATACATATGGAGAATAGAATGTAATAAAAACACCAAAATAATTAAAACACAGTAAGAGAACAACATATTAGAATTAAGAGTGAACTTGACCAAAAACCACAGAGTAACCTCAGACTGACACAAATAAAAGGCTAATCTCAGACTCATAATCCAATCTTCCACGCCAAATCAGAGACAGAAAGTTGATGTTGAAAAGTCTGACTGTCAGCGTTTAAAAAAATTATTAAAAAAAGGCTGACATGAAGAAACAAAGTGAGGATAGTCATTGAAAAGGCACATCAGGATAAACAAATGAATTGAACAAAAGTGTTTTTTTGGTCATTTCAGTGTTTCAATGCATAGAAGTGTTTCAGTGCCAATGTTTTTATTTTTCAGTTTAGTTTATTTTTATCAATGCCAGTGCAAAACTCTCTGTTTTAGCTCCATTCTAACAAACGTAATGTATTACCAAAGTAATTAGCATGAAAAGCTTAATCGAGTAAACTACATTAAAACGTTACTAATTATTCGTTTGCAAACCATGGCAGTACAATCAGTGACTTTAATTTGTGAAAATATATTCAACACACTATGTACACATTTAGCTCACACTGGCCTTGTATTTCCTGTGCTTTCCTTTCTATGACGCATAGGACAAATCTAAAGGGGACGATGTCCTCTCAGGCTGAGACAGAGCTTCTGAAGCCCATCAATTTGGAGCTCCAGGTCAAACGCAACCTTTCCTCAACCTGGTTTTCTAAAATCCCTGCCCTGGAGGTGCAAGGAGTCCTCAAGGCAATGAACGTGAGTTTTTACACTTGAACACAGTTTTTCATATTTTAATCGTGAAACGGCCAGTGTTCTATTTGTATAGAAATATATTGGTAAATGTACTAGCTATATAACCCATTATTATGCTTAAAAGATTAGTTAGTATTAGTGATTATATCCAACTTTCCTGTACAAATTCAGCTTTTTGGCCATCAGACTAGATGCTATGTTGGGCGTGAACCAAATACTGCCCATCATCAGAGACACATGGTGATATCATCATGGGGATGTTTGTCTGCAGCACCACCTGAAAGGCTTGTTTAGGGCGTAATGAACACAGTTACATAAAGGGGAATCCTAGAGGAAAACCTGATGAAGTGTGCAACGGAACGGCATCTCAGGAGAAGATTTGTTTTCCAGCAAGACAATGACCCTAGCATATTGCCAAAGCAACACACAAATGGTGTTAAGCAGCAACGTTTTCGGAGTCGACAAGTCAGAGTCCAGACCTTAGTCTAATATAATATGCGTAAGCCATATTGGACTTCAATCTAAAAGGCTGGACTTGAAAAGGGCTGTTTACTGGCGACCCCCATGCAACCTACAAGGACTCAATATGGCAATAGTACCCAAGAGGCAGTCTTATATGGTGTTGTGTATTTGTGTATCTTTTGCAGATCTGTCTGGGGGAAGAAGACTTCAGTCTCCTAACAAAGATCATGATGGACAACATTGGAGAAGAAACAAGCAGATCCTGTGATGTGAATAAAGCAGCTAGCACAGGTACTTGGGCTCTCTAGGGACTGAACGCTCCACATCCTCCATTCTACATGATTCCAATTGGACCTGTAATCTGTCTTCATTTCCTTCAGAGTGTCATCAGAATGAAGAGATGACATGTTCTTTACCTGAAGAGCTGACTGTTTCGCCATCATCAGAAGCAGGAGTTCCCCAGTTAATCTCTAATGGAGACCTTGGGGAAAACACAGTTAACATTCTGCTCAACTTTGAAATCAAGGAGGTGTGTAGACAATTACAAATACTAGATTTTCTCCTGTTGATTTTTTATTAAGCATAAGGAAGGAGGCAAATGTTGCAATTCTATTTTGAACATTAAGGTTACATTGAGACTGAAGAAGTCTGATGGGGGAACGGAGAGTCCCTTTCTAGACATGAATGTTTCGCAGCTTGGTATCAACATGACAACACGCAAATATGACCTGTGTGCCACCACTTATATCCAAGCAATCTCTCTGAAGTGTCTACAGTTCTTAGGTAGGTGTGCTACAAGACTGTTTCATAAGCATAGGATGTGATGCATTATTATCATGTTATCATGAGTATTTGGTTGAGAATTTTTGCTAAGTGTTCACTATCAGTCAGTCTCCCTGGTTAAAGTGTGTAGTCAGTGTTTTTCCAACAGCTATTTCATTCCCTACCGCAGTCCATTTCCTACATAATTCCTGTCATAATTCTCCGCTGGATAGCCACCTAACTCATTTTTAAAATGTTCCATCTTTTCCCACCGCAGACAGAAATGGGGAACCTCTCTGCCTGGTGAACTCTACAGCGGAGTGTGGAACAGAGCTTCTCAAAGTGCAGTATGCCAAGGTAATGTATGAAACAGAGCTTCTCAAAGTGCAGTATGCCAAGGTAATGTATGAAACAGAGCTTCTCAAAGTGCAGTATGCCAAGGTAATGTATGGAACAGAGCTTCTCAAAGTGCAGTATGCCAAGGTAATGTATGGAACAGAGCTTCTCAAAGTGCAGTATGCCAAGGTAATGTATGGAACAGAGCTTCTCAAAGTGCAGTATGCCAAGGTAATGTATGGAACAGAGCTTCTCAAAGTGCAGTATGCCAAGGTAATGTATGGAACAGAGCTTCTCAAAGTGCAGTATGCCAAGGTAATGTATGGAAAGAATAGGTGAAACAAAGGGAACAAATGAAATGGATCAGATTACAATACATTTAATTACATTGTCATTGTGCACAGTACATGTACAAAGGCAATGACATAGGATTTTATAGCATATTATAGCATATAACAAAACTAAAATACCAAATTGTCCAATCACAACACACATTTAGTCATGGTATGGGACTCAGGTAATTTCATACAGTGTACACTTAACACCCCTAACTATAATAATAATACATTTTAT
>NC_045157.1:31226893-31274393 GCF_900700415.2 Clupea harengus | reverse complement strand
GCCACGTCACTAGTCATTGTTATAATTCTACAGTAAAATGTTGCTGTGTGATAATATTGTAGTAGTTTCACAGTGATTTGTTTACTTTTATTTCTTGGATGTACTAAAACTAAAAGGTAAGCTTGATGTTTCATTGCAGTCTAGATATTGTGATCACAAAATGACACTTGTATAATTTGTAAAAAGCTATCAGTGACTACAAAATAGCCAAGTCAGACCATCAGTTTAACCTGTGATGAATCAGTCTTATGGCTTTACCATGACATTCATACTAAGATCATCCTGACCATCATGACATAAACTCTCAAAAAACGGTGAAGTTTGAAATGTGTATTTTGAAAAAATCACTTCGTCACCAAATAGTATAAACCTAAAGTCAAAACATAATTTGGGAGGTGGACATTATATAACTCTTTCAGTGTTGTCATTCATTTCAGGATTTGTCTGTTGCCTAAAATATAAAATATAACTGCTGTGTGACCCTTCTCATACAGCTTCTTTTCTTCTTCTTCTCTCTCCATGCAGAACTTCTCCAATCACTTATTTTCTTCTTCTTCTTCTCTCTCCATGCAGAACTTCTCCAATCACTTCCACATGGCCAAAGAGGCTCTGAGTGCTGCCACGACTCAAGCAGCAGAGAGGGCTGCCAGCAGTGTGAGGGATCTCGCCCAGAAAAGTGTCCGTCTGTCTTTGGACGTAAACCTAAAAGCACCCGTCATCATTATTCCTCAGTCCTCAACGTCTCCTAATGCGCTGCATGTTGACCTGGGCCTCATCACTGTAGACAACACCTTCAGCTTGCTCCCTGTGGGGGAGGGGCCCCTACCAGTTGTGATCGAGCACATGAATGTGAACCTCACACAGCTCAAGCTTTCCAGGTAGGAGCGGGGTTGTGTGCAGTTTTGTGCAATGTGTCACTTTGGAAAGGGAGAGAGCATTTTCAGTGATTGCCAACAATGAAACAAGCACTGTGGGGAAACTATGTTTTGATGAGAAAAAATGGCATTTTGGGTGAAGATCGTGTCGTGTGACATGATTTAGTTCATCACCCTTTGCTATTTGTGTGATCACAGTAGCCTTCATTTTTGGGAAGAAGTAGAATGTGCTGTCCCAAATAACTCTGTAATATAATCTCATTTACCTCCACAACATTTGGAAACCTAATGTAACCGCTAATCCACCTGGTAGTGCGATAAACAAGTGAAATGACAGAATGTGTTTACACAAGATAAATATTGTACAGTGTTTTTAAAATGAATGCACGTGAAAACCGTAAATTTAGTCTGTCTTAAATTCAAGACTAGTTTTTGTTTTGATCAATGAGAGCTCAAGCGTTTGGAATGCAACATGTAGACTGTTTGCCACTTCATCCATAGAGAGCACCACTGTGTAAATGTTCATTTCATTGGCATAAAAGATTCATTATTGATGCATTAATGCATAGACCTCAGTCTCACTAAATTCAGTAACAAGAAATTGCATGGTGAGATGGTATGTGGAATTAAAAAATGTCGGACTTAAGCCTGAGTCCCCATGGATGTTGAGGCCATATGTGGTATGGGACATGATACCACTTGTGCCATGGCTCCCCCTATAGGGAATTTGTTGTTTATTAAACCAGCCATGGTATGTTTTCTGTGTACAATCTGTCTTAACAAAACCATTTGATTTCCTGGCAGAAGAAGCTAGCATTATTAGCTAATTTCTTCCTTTGGTGTGATAAAAAATGCCCTTGTCAGACTGGAATTTGAGTGTTACAGTTTCATATTAAGTAAATGGTTTAGGCACAGAAGTGGGCATACCATATGAATTTCTGTTTGTGTGCTTGTGTATGTGTGTTTGTGTGTATGTGTGTGGCTGTGTGTATGTGTGTTTGTGTGCTTGTGTATGTATGTGTATGTGTGTGGCTGTGTGGCTGTGTGGCTGTGTGTATGTGTGTATGTGTGTATGTGTGTATGTTTGTATGTTTGTATGTGTGGCTGTGTATGTGTGTATGTGTGTTTGTGTGTATGTGTGTTTGTGTGCTTGTGTATGTGTGTGGCTGTGTGTATGTGTGTTTGTGTGCTTGTGTATGTGTGTGGCTGTGTATGTGTGTATGTGTGTGGCTGTGTGTATGTGTGTATGTGTATGTGTGTATGTGTGTGGCTGTGTATGTGTGTGGCTGTGTGTATGTGTGGCTGTGTATGTGTGTGGCTGTGTATATGTGTGTGTGTGTGTATGTGTGTGGCTGTGCCAGAGTGTCTACTCTACAGCAGAACAAGAGTACTGAGCTGCTGGAACCTGTCAATCTGGTGTTGGCTGTGCAGCGGAACCTGGCCTCTTCCTGGTATTGGAGTCTGCCAGCCGTCGAAATACATGGGGACCTGAAGCCAATGAAGGTCTGCATACACCCACATGCACACATACACACACACACACATGCACACACACACATGCACACACACACACACACACACATGCACACACACACATACACACACACACATGCACACACACACATGCACACATCTTATGTTCCTCATCTCCACACAATGAATCATCTTGCTAGCTAGCTGCAGTATAATTCCTTCAGTGAAGACTGCTAGTGTGAGCTGAAATGGAGAAATCGAGACTCGGATAGGCATGAATGTAAAACATTTAAGAATATGGGGTTTTCTTAGTAGGGATTGTTCTAAAATTAACTCTAAAGCCTAATTTATGGTCGACCTTTTACGCAGACACGCAGAGCCTTCTCTGTCGTTGCAAACCCTCTCCGACTATCCGTCAAGGCCATGGAGACCGCACGGAGAACGCAGGGCTGTGATTGGTTGTAAGCCCATCGCTGTTTCCCTTGTGGGTAGTAGCATGCTAACATTAGATAGCTGGCTCAGGCACCTCGCAAATCCCCTCGGACGTATTTCTCAGTTACAATAAGTGTTGGAGCGGGTCAGGATGGATGTGTTGGAGGTGGAGTTGGAGCGGGTCAGGATGGATGTGTTGGAGCGGGTCAGGATGGATGTGTTGGTGTTGGAGCGGGTCAGGATGGATGTGTTGGAGGTGGAGCGGGTCAGGATGGATGTGTTGGTGTTGGAGTGGGTCAGGATGAATGTGTTGGAGCGGGTCAGGATGGATGTGTTGGTGTTGGAGTGGGTCAGGATGGATGTGTTGGTGTTGGAGTGGGTCAGGATGGATGTGTTGGTGTTTGAGCGGGTCAGGATGGATGTGTTTGAGCGGGTCAGGATGAATGTGTTGGAGCGGGTCAGGATGGATGTGTTGGTGTTTGAGCGGGTCAGGATGGATGTGTTGGTGTTGGAGCGGGTCAGGATGGATGTGTTGGAGCGGGTCAGGATGGATGTGTTGGTGTTGGAGCGGGTCAGGATGGATGTGTTGGTGTTGGAGTGGGTCAGGATGGATGTGTTTGAGGTGGAGTGGGTCAGGATGGATCATTTGGCTCTCTTCGAAGGCGGTCGCATTTTCTCTCCCTCTCCTCCCCCTGACCTTCCCTGCTTGGCTTCTATCGTCTTGTCTTGTCTTGTCCTATACTTGAGAGACTCTCTCCGCACCGCTCTTCGAACTAAAAACCATGGATTTGATCAACTGGTCTCTCAACGAAATTGACACCATCTTCTCGATGAGAAGCTTGGGTTCGGGGGAACCTGACTGTCCTGCCGGGACGTTCGCAGCTGGCTACTCGATGGACGCGTGGGAGAAGTGGCGAGTCGTGTGCCTGGTCGGCCCTTTCCGTGGAGGACATTGAAGACATCTACCTATTCGGAACCTTGATTACAGGCTTTCTGCTGATTGGATTAGGCGGAACCCTGGTTTATCGGAAAATGTATGAAACGGTGACAGCTGTCAAAAGCCCACTAAGGCTGCCCGACATGATTGAAGCGCTGGGCAGAGCTGTTGGCACTCAGACTGTGGCTATACACCGCGATATGGATAACATCCTGGCGGCTATTAACCGCGATATGGATAACAACACGGAGAAGTTCACGGCTTTGCAAAGGAAATTGGAGCAATTCGGAGACCGGACGGAATAGGAGTAGACGAGCAAATTGGCGCCTACTCCCAAGACCAAACAACCCCAATCTTATCTGCTTTCGGCCCCCTCAACCAGCACTGCCTTGGCCAAGGCTGTTGCTGGAACAACAACTCCCCTGAAGATCGCTGCAGTGAGACTCTCTTGCATTCCCTTCCCCCTTTCCACAGACACCTGTGGATTGTTGTCTCAGTCCAGGACCTTTTCAAGGATGTCTCCATGGCAACGACAATCTTGCGGACTGAGAATCTGTCTGATTAGGCCTAGGGGAAGGCGACAATCCAGGCCTACTCATACTCGAACTTTCTACATGCATACATACACACATACACATTACTGATATGCATTCACCACCCCATGACCCCCATCCCACGCCTTCGCCTGCTTCGTACCCCCAGGGTGACAGGCGGGTCTGTGACCATAGCCGAATATGGCTGTTGGACCAGATTGCTGCTTGTTTGCGCTGGCTTACCTCCATCCCCCCTCCCCGTTGCAAGTCTTGAGTTCTGTCATGTTGTAAAATGTATGTGCTTATGTGCTGAGGTGTTTTTTTCCTGCTCCCACACTGTACTCCTCTAGGAGCATAGTCTGGGGGTCGCCTTTTTTTTTCTCCTCCCTTTCCTCATGTTATGCTGCAATTCTTCCCTCAACCTTGTCTTCCCGTCCTGTCTACCCCCTTGTCCGATGGCGCTTGTGTAGCGGCCGTGGAGATCTCGTGCAGGAGATAGTTTGGTGATACTATAGCCTGCATGGAGAATACCAAAACAAATTCCTAGTATCTGTATACATGGCGAAATAAAGTTGAATTGAATTGAATTGAATTGAATTGAATTGATGGAGCGGGTCAGGATGGATGTGTTGGGGGTGGAGCGGGTCAGGATGGATGTGTTGGAGGTGGAGCGGGTCAGGATGGATGTGTTGGTGTTTGAGCGGGTCAGGATGGATGTGTTTGAGCGGGTCAGGATGGATGTGTTTGAGCGGGTCAGGATGGATGTGTTGGAGCGGGTCAGGATGGATGTGTTGGTCAGGATGGATGGATGTGTTGGTGTTGGAGTGGGTCAGGATGGATGTGTTGGAGCGGGTCAGGATAGATCTGTTTGAGCGGGTCAGGATGGATGTGTTTGAGCGGGTCAGGATGGATGTGTTGGTGTTGGAGCGGGTCAGGATGGATGTGTTGGTGTTGGAGTGGGTCAGGATGGATGTGTTGGTGTTTGAGCGGGTCAGGATGGATGTGTTGGTGTTTGAGCGGGTCAGGATGAATGTGTTGGAGCGGGTCAGGATGGATGTGTTGGTGTTGGAGTGGGTCAGGATGGATGTGTTGGTGTTGGAGTGGGTCAGGATGAATGTGTTGGAGCGGGTCAGGATGGATGTGTTTGAGCGGGTCAGGATGGATGTGTTGGTCAGGATGGATGTGTTGGAGCGGGTCAGGATGGATGTGTTGGAGCGGGTCAGGATGGATGTGTTGGTGTTGGAGCGGGTCAGGATGGATGTGTTGGTGTTTGAGCGGGTCAGGATGGATGTGTTGGAGCGGGTCAGGATGGATGTGTTGGTGTTGGAGTGGGTCAGGATGGATTTGTTGGTGTTGGAGCGGGTCAGGATGGATGTAGAGTGGAGCGGGTCAGGATGGATGTGTTGGTGTTGGAGCGGGTCAGGATGGATGTGTTGGTGTTGGAGTGGGTCAGGATGGATGTGTTGGTGTTGGAGCGGGTCAGGATGGATGTGTTGGTGTTGGAGCGGGTCAGGATGGATGTGTTGGTGTTGGAGCGGGTCAGGATGGATGTGTTGGTGTTGGAGTGGGTCAGGATGGATGTGTTGGTGTTGGAGTGGGTCAGGATGGATGTGTTGGTGTTGGAGTGGGTCAGGATGGATGTGTTTGAGGAGTGGAGCGGGTCAGGATGGATGTGTTGGTGTTGGTGTTGGAGCGGGTCAGGATGGAAGTGTTTGAGGTGGACCGGGGTCCATATCTCAGAAGCGCTAGGAGCAGAATCAGTGCCAAAAAAACAGTAGATAAAGATAGTAACATTTCAGAAGAACAGCACTGTGATTGTGTCATGCTGATGCAATCACTAATTAAACCATATGTGGTTGCTTATGCAATCACACACCTCCCTGGATAGCTCACACAATGCTGTTAAAACTGAATACTATAACTCAAAGGTATATACTGCACAAAGTATAGAACAGCCTTTCATCTTCTATTTAAAGACATGAATGTTAAATGCGTGTGTATGCATATGGATATATGTATGTTCATTTCTTTACCGACAGGTATCACTGAGTCAGGAGGATCTTAGAATGGCTCTAAGTATTCTGATGGAGAATACAGGAGAGGCCAGCTGTGGAGACGTTCAAAAGACACTTGACTTCGAGCGTGACAGCGCCTCAATGCAGAATTCCACACTAAAAGGTAAGAGATAGAGATTTAAAATGACGTAAAACCAAACACAGGAATGATTGGTAACATTAACTTTCTCTCCAAATGTTTTTCCTAGATGTAGGTGTGGACAATAACCCAGAGACTGCAGAGCCTTCTGGAGAGAAGATGGAGACCCTGAAGTTCAGCTTCAATGTGAACTCTCTTGGGCTGGTGCTGTTCGGTGGCCACTCTCAGAAGGTATGTGTGTGTAGGAGTCCACTTTTGTGTTTGTGAATGTCTACAGGGGATTACATTTGTATTTTTTATATCCACAAAGGAATCAGTGCAAATTATGCACCAGCCTTTTGGAGAATTCACACTGCATCAAATAAGAGCCGAGGGCAGGGTGATGTCGGACAGCAGTCTTGAAATATCTACTGTCCTGAAGACCTGCACTTTACACGACCACAGGACCACTGGTGAAAGAGTCTCATCTAGGTATGTACATATTGATTGACGGACGCTCAAGATCACACACAATTCTTCCAGAAGCACAGCACTGATTCTTCCTCTAAACCATCTGGGGTTCAGTCCAGATTCAGGCACTTTGGTGATTCTGACATGCTCCTATTCTTTTGAGCATTTCAACAACCTTAAAGCAACTGGAAGGAGTTTTGCTCTAAAGCTAGCAAGCTAAATATCGAAAAGGTAGACCAACAACAACACATTTGGCACTGATAAAAGCTTGTTAGCATGCTAACTGATGACTTTTGGCGATATGGTTGGCAATGTCATAACATTTTGCATCCATCCTGACCCCCTCAGGTTTAGCCTAGAGACTAGATCTCATTACCTGAGCATAGAAAGTGAAGAAATCTTTTTGGTTGCGGTTTTCTTACCTGCAAAATGCACAACCTGCATGGCCATGGTGCAACCTTTAATGTCAATGCACATTTGATGTGGTTTTCATATGTACAAAAAGTGCATAGTGCTGTTTTCAGTTTGTGTATCAGTACATTACAGAAGCCTAATGTTGCTGGCCTAATAGGCAGCGTAATGCTGACATTGTTTGGCTCGTAGATCACCATTTCCCAGTTGTTGATTATAAACCAAAACAACATTGACAAACATGTTTCATTTCATAAGTGAAAAAGCTATATATGAGCAGATTACATATACAATTTTGCAAATTCACGCTAGTTTTGAGCTTGTTATGTGGGAATGTATTATCGATAGATAGACCAGAGATGTTTGAAAAGGAGAGTAACGCGCAGAGGCCATGAGCGTCTACATGCCATGATCATGGCCTTAGGACAGACCTGTGAGAATGTCATTGGGTTAGAGAAGAAGAGACAAGACACTTAATAATAATACAACTGGAGAATTCAATTCAATTCAATTTTATTTATATAGCGCCATAAAAATACAATTGTCTCAAGGCGCTTTACAAAGCCCAGAGCCTGAACCCCCTTAGTGCAAGCACAATGGCAACACGGGCAAGAAAAAACTCCCTGTTAGTCAGGAAGGAATCTTAGGCAGAACCACGGCACATAAGGGGGGACCCATCTGCTTGAGGTTGGCCGGGTGGAGATAGGAAGGGGGGGGGGGGATGGGGGAGGGTTGTGTGGCAGAAGGGGAAGGGAAACAACAAGTGTTGTGCACAGCCTGCATTTGGTAGATGTACATAATATATATACAGACATCCCAGAGAAGAACAAAACATATACTAATATCAAAACTTGCTTAAGTAAAACTTAGTCCTATGCAGCCGACCCATTCTAGATAACTGTACCCGAGTATGGATGGCATTCAATCTTATATCTCTGCTGTCCGGCCACCCATTTCATCTATGAAAACCTCACTATAAACAGCCACCCATTTCATCTATGAAAACCTCACTGTAAACATCACATATGGTGATATCATTGGTTAAGGGGTTTGTTGTTTGAATTTGTTTATTACTTGGGAGACAAAATTCATATAGTACAGATATAATTAATAGAATATTAATATTATATAAGTTTCAAAATGTAAGTGTGTATGTAAGTGTGCTTAGAAAGTATATTGCTTCCGTTATCAATGTAAGCATGTGTATGACTAATGTTATAAAGTATATTGCTTCCGTTATCGATGTAAGCATGTGTATGATTAATGGCAAAAACAAGTTAGTATCCCCCTGACTGTGGTTGTGGCCCAGATGATGAACGATTGTATGTCTTTCCTCTGCTTTGTTTACAGAATGCTGGGGAGGCGAGATGAGGAGAGTTCTGCTGCCATGATTGATGTGGCATACACACAGAACAGAAGTGATAGAAAGGTCGTAGTTGTTCTGCAAAACCTTTATCTGTGTGCCAGTGTGGAGTTTCTGTTGGCGGTGGCTGACTTCTTCATCCAGGCCATGCCCCAAACTAAAGTGGATAAAGCTAACCAGCTTCAGGTGAAACAGCTTTCAGATGCCAGGGGTGCTGCACAAACCCCCTCAGGTAAGCAAACTGCTGAGTTTATGCAGGTGAATTCATATAGGTTTCTTTACAATGATGTTGTTTCTCCTCAGATTGTTACAGTTGTGCTGTTTTTCAAGTGTTTACCAGAGGCTCAACCTCCTGCTGGCTCAACCTCCAGCTGCGTACCCACCTGTTGCTCGGGAGGCAGCCCACACTAAAATGTTCCAGTTTTATTTCACTATAAACGTGTCGGCACAGCTGCATATACAAAGACGCTCTGAAATAGTAACCGTACAGCTTAATGGAGAAGGGTGTACTTACATGTACATAGTTCAGAAATGCTTGGCTGTTTTGGGGAATGTTTTTCCCCTTCAAATAGTTAAAACTTTTAAAAGTCTGTGCCTGTACTTATTGTACATGCTTGTTAGGGCTGACAACCCTTTCACACAGATATATGGTAGCAAGTCTTCTCTGAAGTCGATTTTCACAGAGCTGCTAGTTGTGATCTCAATGATGGCTTCCTGTTTAGATGTTTGCATGTGAACTGGGGACAGGGTAGAAATTGGATATCCAGTTTCTGGGAAGTACCTGTGTAGTTGTGCTGCCTGCCTGATTTGTTGTGGCACATTTGGCATTGTCTATGGGTATCGAGCTGAAACAGAGACTTTAAGTTTGGCATTGAAATAGTAATTGATAAAGATGAAAAATAAAAAAATAGAACATTGAATAGAATAGAATTCAATTGTATTTCTATAGTGCCAAAACAATACAATTGATTCAAGGCGCTTTCCAAAGCCGAGGGCCTGAACTCCCGTAGAGCAAACACAATGGTGACAGGGGCAAGAAGAAACTCCCGTAGAGCAAACACAATGGTGGCATGGGCAAGAAGAAACTCCCGGGGAAGAAACCTTGAACAGAACTTCAGCCCATAATGGGGGGGGGTCTCATCTGCTTGGAGCCGGACGGGTAGAGAGGTAGAGCTGAAAAAAAAGAAGGGGGAGGGATCTATGTGCTTTTCAATTTTAACTTACTGTCTCTGTTTTGGTGTGAAAGGGCTGGGGTTTGATGGGAGGGTCAAGATACACATGTTTTGCATAGATTCATCTCCAAGCGAGGGGTGTGGCCTAATGTATGGGAAGGCAAAATCCCACGGAAGCCATAGCCATGCAGTTCAACAGGACTAGGGACTGCTCTTCCACTCTACCTGACCAACAGGACTAGGGACTGCTCTTCCACTCTACCTGACCAACAGGACTAGGGACTGCTCTTCCACTCTACCTGACCAACAGGACTAGGGACTGCTCTTCCACTCTACCTGACCAACAGAACTAGGGACTGCTCTTCCACTCTGTACCTGCCCAATGATAGCCCATGAAGTTCAACAGGACTAGAGACTGCTCTTCCACTCTGTACCTGCCCAATGATAGCCCATGAAGTTCAACGGGACTAGAGACTGCTCATCCACTCTGTACCTGCCCAATGATAGCCCATGAAGTTCAACGGGACTAGAGACTGCTCATCCACTCTGTACCTGCCCAATGATAGCCCATGAAGTTCAACGGGACTAGAGACTGCTCTTCCACTCTGTACCTGCCCAATGATAGCCCATGAAGTTCAACGGGACTAGAGACTGCTCTTCCACTCTGGACCTTATAGAAACACTTCTACATTTGCTGTCATTCAACTTGGCTAACAGCCAATGGGTACATGGAGCAGTTTTTGTAATTGTCAAATGAAATAGCCTTCCTTTCTGAAAACAGACTGATGTGTTTCTGAAGAAAGCCCTTTCTTACCAGCCATTTAAGACTATAATCAAACCCCCACTTCCTGATGCCCCAGATAAGTAGCCCAAAGAAGGCTGCTTTTAGTTTTTCCACACAGCACAACAGTTTTCAGCTGAAAAAACAAAATTGCAACATAGTGTCATTCCGTGCTAAATCGCCTAAAGCCCAGGAAGCTGAAGTCTGATACCCTCTCCACTCTCTCCCTATTGATGGCAATAGGCTGCTTGTCCGATTTTTTCCTCCTATAGTCGACTATCAACTCTTTTGTCTTGGAGGTGTTGAGGACAAGATTGTTCAAGGTGCACCATGTCGACAGCCTTTGCACCTCCTCCCTGTATGCAGTCTCATCTCCTCCTGGGGAGCTGATGCTGATGCTAAAAGCTGAGGAGAGATGGGATCCTACTTTAACCCTCTGGGAGCGGTCTGTCAGGAAATTTCTGATGCAGTAGGAGATTTGCTGTGAGAGCCCTAAGTCCATCAGTTTGGTGACCGTCTGGTCCAGCAGCTTTTCTTGGGTTTACTGCCCGCAGAACACGCCTTACCTCCTGTGCCTGCACTGTGAGGGTGTGGCTACAGGGGTCTAGTGGAAGTGGTGTGGTCACATCCGGTGTATCAACCTCAAAGCGTGTGAAGAAGCAGTTTAGCCCCTCAGCCAGCGAGTCATCACCGTCGGCTGCAGTTAGGTTGCTGGACCTGTAGTTGGTGATGTGTTGGACCCCTTGCCACACCTGCCGTATGTTGTTGCTGCTGAAGTGGTCCTCAATCCTCCTCTTGTATGCTGTCTTGGCCTCCCTGATGCCCCTCCTCAGGTTGGCTCTGGCAGTCTTGTACTGTGCCTCATCCCCAGACCTGAAGGCAACGCTCCTCTCCTTCAACAGCACTTTGACTTCTTTTGTCATCTTTTTGTTAGGATACACCCGGATGCGCCTGTCCACTGTGACAGTGTCGACACAGTGTTTGATGTAGCACAAAACAGTTGAGGTGTACACTTCCAGGTCCTGGTGCTTGAAAATATCCCAGTTGGTGGTTTCAAAACAGTCCTGCAGCTGCTGAGAGGCATCATCAGGCCAAGTCTTAATAGTCTTTGTTGTCAGGGCTTTTTTCTTAAGGGGGGTGTATGCCGGTAAGATTAGTAGGGACATGTGATCAGACAAGCCAAGGTGGGGTAGCTGTGTAGCCCTGTAACCATGCTTGATATTTGAGTAGGCTTTATCCAGAGTATTTTCTCCCCTGGTAGCACATTTTATGTGTTGGTAGAACTTAGGGAGCACTACCTTCAAATCAGCATGGTTGAAGTCGCCTGCTATCACGTGTACTGCCTCTGGATAGGTGTTTTGTTTAAGGCTGATGGCATTGTACAAGTGACTAAGGGCTGAGTTGGCATTAGCATCCGGTGGTATATACACAGCAGTCACCATGACAACAGTAAACTCCCGTGGGAGGTACGTGGGTCTGCATTTAACAGTTAAATACTCGAGGTCTGGAGAGCAGTGGCTATCGATGGTCGTGGCGTTGGTACACCAGTTGTTGTTCACATAAATGCATAGCCCCCCTCCTCTGCTCTTACCGGAGTTACTGTTCCTGTCCTGGCGATGAGCTGTGCGTCCTGCTAGCTCTATGGCCGTATCTGGAATGGATGAGTGGAGCCAGGTCTCCGTTATCAGCAGAATGCAACAGTCCTGTACGAGTCCGTTTGCTGCCATCTGTAGCTTCAGCTCATCCATTTTATTTGTGATGGATCTGGCATTTGAGAGGAAGATGCTAGGAAGTGGCAGTTTATGCGGTCGTCTTCTCAGCGGCGCGTAAACGCCAGCCCGGCAGCCTCGCTTTTGTCTCCTCTCATTTCGGCGCCTCCTCCTCCTGCCCGTGGGAATGACAATACACGGAGAGCCTGCTGTCCGGGCTATATCCTCTGGTATACTGTGTGTGTGGGTAAAGTCGCTGTTTACGGATTGTTCGCTCCGTACTCCAATGTTTAGGAGATCCTGGCGACTGTAGACAGTCAAGTTGTGTACAAGTTGTGTACATGTCGCCATGGCAACCAACTAAGCGATTTCACTAAAACTAAACTAAACTACAACTAAACCATTACTAAAAACAAAAACTAAATCCTAGTCTGGAGAGCCCCCAGCCGCTGCGTGTTTACGCGCCGCCAACGTCACGCGAGACGAGAACATATACATGAGAGAGATATACATGGAGGTAGATGGACAAAGTGAAGCTTTGCAAAACTGGTCCTCAGAATACTGCTTCCATTGTTCCTGGTTGCTTCCCCTATGCACGCATCAAACGGGCAATCTGGATTGCACCTTCTTTCTAAAAGGCAGAAAGATTGAACTGCAATACAGACGTGCACTGTCACAGTTTTTATAATACAATAGACTGCGTCATTAGTCACTGCTCTCACATTGCCTCCCGTCGTTTTGCCCAAAACGCCCACTTTTTCCACAACCCTCCCATGAATGCAGAAGTCAGAAGAGCACGCCTTGCTTCTGCAGCAGTCAAAATGCAGTTTTAGCCATGTGCGGCCCGTTTGTACACACCATGCTATGTTTAGGCATACGTTGCGACGGAATTACATCTAAAACGGATAACATGCCCCAGTGTTTGTTTACAATTGAATTGAGTTTTGTCTGTTTATCTTTTGGCTCAAATGTGAGATTTCATGAAGGGTCTTCTGTGTTTCCAGTCATGTATTGTAGCGGTATACACAAATTGAGTTTGTTGTATGTGTTAATAATGTTGTGCTTGTGCCCAGTGTGGATGCAGAAGACCTATGTGCATGCCGTTGTGGTGGACCCTGAGGTCGTGTTTGTGGCAAATCAAGCATGCGCACAAGCTCCATCTTTGGTAGCGTCATTCCAATGTGACTGCCACCTCAAGTCAGACGGGAGTCTTGTTAGCTTGTCATCCAACATCAGGGACCTGCAACTGCTTGCTTGTCCTTTCATACGCAAGCAAGAAGACAAGTCTGTCACAACAGTAAGGCCAGACAAACACAGTACATAATGCTGACATTGCTGTGAACAAATATCAAATTAGGGTCAATGCTTTCCTGGCTGCAGGAAAGTGCATCACTCAATATGGTTCTTGAATATACAAAATGTTATTCATCATTGCATTCAAAAATGTCTTGCCCAGAAATCTGTCCCATGAAGCAACCACTGATGAAATCACGAGAGTCATGAGAACTCACAATGTTTATTTATAGTTTTGCTGTATTCAGTAACACACAAAATGAGCAATGTTATGTGGATGTGCAATTCAAATTAATTGTAATGTAAATAGATAGCGTTTATGCTAATAGTAGTTCAGTAGTATTTCAGAGTTTATACATTCTTCATTATGCTTGACTTGCTGACATTAAATCTCTAAATATATCTATAGGTGCTGCATCCATGTTCAGTTAAGCTGGAAGGCAAAATGGAGGGGAATGGTCCTCTCCACGGCTATGTGGATATAGAGGAAGTCATCATCAAGGTAAGATGGGAAATGGGTTTTTGCATAATTGCATACCTCCCTCACAAGGACCAAATAATATTGGTACTTTTCTGATAGGAACAGCGCTAAAACTCCAGAAGAGTTCACGTGGTCAGTGCTACAAATTGCCGTAAATTTGATTGCTGCCCTAGAAATAGTGCTGTTTAATAAAACATTAATACATTAATTAAGCAAATTAACAAATTAATAAATGTACATGTCATGACTTAGTAAATCCCGAAACTTTCTCAGTTCAAGTTTTACATGGAAATATTGAAAATAATATAATAATAATATGATATAATATAATAATAATATATGAAAAATGAGTGTTCTGTGTTCTAGTGTTCTGTTTGTTTTCCTGGATTTATTTCTTTTCTTTTTTTCACCGCTCTGCTTCTTTTGATTGTTTCCCCTTTCATATCCCAGATATCTCCAGTTATCATAAACACAGTTTTGACAATAACTACAGCCATGACTCCTAAAGCACCAGCGGAGCTATGTGAAGTGTGTCCATCTGACTTCAGCAAACTGTGGAACGTCATGGACATCAACAGCTGCAACTCCTGGTTCCTGGGAGTTGATTCTGCGCATGAAATGACCGAGAATTTCAGTGATGCCAAGGAACGTTCTGTGGACGAGAGCTTCAGGTTTCAGGTGAAAGTGGTCCAGTTGACCTTGGAGTCTGGGCTGGGTCACCGCACCGTCCCTCTGCTGCTGGCGGAGTCCTCTCTCACCATGGACGCACACAACTGGACCTCACAGCTGAAGCTCAATGCCGACATGACACTAGAGGTGAGAACCTAATGCTAGATAGAGGTTAGCACACGGCTTTTCATTCAGAAAAATATTGTCCACATGTGAGATGTTTTCTTTTGTGTTGCAGGTTAATTACTTCAATGAAATTCATGCTGCCTGGGAACCACTGATAGAAAGAGTGGTTGATGGCCACCGCAGATGGAAACTCAGCTTGGAGGTAAGCTTTCTTTGTGCCTTTGCTCCAGATAAATGAACACCTGTAAATTATTAAAAATGGTCATTGCCATGACTGAGGTCTTCACTGCCTGTGCAAACGACCTGAGAGATGTTTGAGATTTTGAAGGGTTTCTGGACTGTCCATGTTCAACATTTATTTTCGTTCAGTTCCAGTTGTTTGAATATGTCAAACTAAATTCTAGCTAGCACAGTTGTGTCTATTGGAATACTCAGGATATTGTCGTCCAGAGAGTGCCTTAACCACGGTCATGTTTGACATTTCTAGATGAAGACCAATCCTACTCGAGATAAGAGCCCAGTGCCTGGCGATGACTTCATCGTGTTTCCTGATCCTCAGACAGCCATCACCATAAGCTCCTCTGACACCATGAACATTACCCTTTCCAAATGCTCCCTCTCTGTCTTCAGTAACCTGGCCAAGGTAGTCTCTCGAGTTCTCAGTCAACACATACTACTACGTGTCCTTACACATTAAGAATGGTTTTCAATGGTCTCCACATTAATCTCTATTAAGTCAATTATATAGGATCTCATTTTAGAACATGATTCCATACACTCTTAGACATTAATAATAATTGCAGATCATAATAGGCTTACTGACATATTTATTGGCATGTTTAAACGATTTAAATACTCAACATTTTTCAATTTCAATTTTTGTTCCAAACCATTTCTGCTTTCCACTTTTAGGAATTTAGTATTTAGCGGTGTGAGAAATAACAAATGAATCTAATAAATGACTCTCTCTCTCTTTCTGTTCTTTCTTTCCCAGGCCTTCTCTGAGGGGGCAGCCTCTTCCTTTGACTATTCTCTGAAAGAAAAGGCTCCATTCACCATCCAGAATGCTCTGGGTCTTCCCATGTTTATTCAGCACAGCAGCAACCTCCGTATCGTGGACAGCCCTGGGAGTGGCAAGCTGCATGAGGTGGCTGCAGGCGAGAGCATTGACATGACCTACTCCGAGCTCAAGCCCCTCGCTCGAGGAAGCCTCTCGGCCCTTCAGAGACAGGAGAGCTTGGTGTTCCTGGGCATGGGTGAGAATGCACGTGTATCTTTGTGCAAAATAACATTTGTGTGTCTGGGTAGTTGGACCTGGTATACATCGACTGTAAGCTATGAAACGTCTGTATGTCTAATTTGAATCTAATTTGTTCAAATCAGAACACATGCATTCAAATGGTTCATTCGGAAGCGGTTCATAGAGCATAGAGCACATTGTGAGAAATAAAATAATGTGTGTTCACTGCGAAATTCAGTTTGCTAATTACCTTGCAGTTCACAATTCTTTAAAGATGCAGTTCACAATATTATACGGTTGCAAATGTTCAAATGACACTTAAATAGCCATTTTTGCTCTTTGAATAAATATTGAAATGATTTCCATAACATGCAATACTATTTTGTTTCATAATCTTTTTGAGAGCTTTTGATTAAATGGTGGTGAATTTGGCACGGTAGGTGTACATCCATGAGATCATACACTTGCTAAAACGTATTTATGTCCTAATACAGATTGCTCAATGATGAGTTGGGGGAAGGGAGAAATAGAAGAGAATATAAGCCCACTTGATATAAAAAGTTTATATAAACTGTTTTTGCAATACTGCAGAATTGTGGCAATAAACACATTTTCTTTTTGTTTATATTCTTGGCAGTGCAGTTTTCTAGTGTGTTTAATCACCAATTTATGGCCAGGTTTGTGAAACTCAGTGGCATTTGTTAAAGCAACAGTAAGGAGTTTTGGTCTAAAACTAGCGAGCTAACTACCTAAAAGGCATGCAAAACCCTGCCAAACACTACTAATACCCCAGTTGCCACTGATAAACCCTAGCCAGATAACTGCTCTCATTTGGCAATATAGTGGCAGTTTTATTCCTTTTCATTTTGTCTCTTCCATTTTATAGTCTAGGGCTTTGAGGTTGTTCCTTTGAGGATACTGTATTGTAGTGTTGTAAAAGACAGAAACGCAACATATAAGCCGTGTGAAAGTCCTATTGTAACCTTTTTGAGAATGATCAGTAATAGCAGTCACTTTGAAAATTTAACATGACAGAAAGTGTATGTGTTGTGTTCTCAGCCCCTGCAGGTTACAGTGAGATCTCTAGCATTCCCATCAATAAACCCACCAGGCGGCTCTATAATGTCCGAGGACCGCATGCACGTGAGGTGGTGTCGGTGCTGCTGCAGGTTGATGCCAAACAGGGTAACAAGGTCATCACTGTCAGATCTCCTCTTCAGGTAAACCTGTTTCAGAGTCTGAACCCTAACCCTAACCCTAACCCAAGGTTATCACTGTCAGATCTTTTAGATAAATCCAATGAAACACTTGGGCATTTTAGTCCCAGCCCTAGTAGGGCAGTGTAAACACCCACCCTCTCATTAGTAGCTCTCTTCACACGATAATAATAATAATAATAATAATAATAATAATAATAATAAAACTTTATTTATATAGCACCCTTTCATGCAAAAGAATGCAGCTCAAAGTGCTTTAACGATGACATGATGAGTTTTGGAACATGGTCACGCAGGAGAATGTTCACCGTACACATAGAAAAATGCCCTCCAGGTTCAAGCGTAGTTTGTTAATTTTGAGAATGAAGCTGTTATGACTCATTTGACTCTAAATACTCTTCCAAATGTGCACTTTGATAGTAGCAATATTAAAGCAGGCAGCCAGGAAGTATGGTGTTGCCAAGATGTGGTATTCAGAGCAGTATGTGAAATAATCCCATTTTGGACTGATTTGATCTGGTCAAGGAACAAGTGGATGAGTAAATGTAAACATTTCTCATTGTCACACTAAAAACATTTTTTACACACACACTGCATGTTGCCTTGGCTAATGTTAATTCACCCATTGACTGAAGATTGAACAGTGAAACTGCTGCCATACATAGCTAATCATAAGAACATTTGATACGTTTTCCGTGTGCCAGTGCTTATTTAGTGGACATTGAGATAATACATTTGTTTAGCAAAATGTGACATACTTACAAGCCACATGTAGCAGTTAGCAATAATTAATAAGAATTCAAATGGTACATTGGTACTACTGTGTGTGTGTGTGTGTGTGTGTGTGTGTGTGTGTGTGTGTGTGTATCCATATTCTAATGTCTGCTTTATGTTTCTCTTTGGATTAGATCAAAAACCATTTTTGTGTGCCCTTTGCCATCCTGAAATACTGCCCGACGAGTGGGGACATGGTCACTGTAGGCATCGCCCAACCAGAGAAAGAGTTACATGTCACGTTGGAGTCCTACAGGTGGGTTAAGACAAATAGACACCAGTAGTGCTCATGGTTCTAATGTTTACAGGTGGGTTAAAAGACAAATAGACACCAGTAGTGCTCATGGTTCTAATGTTTGTGTATATATATATATATATATATATATATATATATATATATATATATGTTATAACAGATATCATGTGCATCTCTATCATGATCTGAGATATAGGATTATTATATATCAGATATTATATAATGTGAAGAGTGTTCCTATCCAGGATGAACTAGCATTGCGTAACACACACACACACAAACACACACACACACACACACACACACACACACACAAACACACACACACACACACACACACACACACACACACACACACACACACACACACACACTTGGTACTGCATGGGAAAACGGTGTTCTTTTTCTTTCTCACTATTCTTTTGTGCAGTATGCCAATGCAGACTCTGTTGCCTAAATATGACGTTGATAAATATATATATATAATAAATATGACTTTGTCTCCACATTCTTGTGGTGAAATGTTTCCATTGCAGGTGTCAGCTCTTCCTGCTTCCTATTGGTGATTTGGAGGGTCAGTACTCGGCCTCCGCTACATGCATCACCTGGAGGGAGAATGTCCACATGAGCTCCGAGGTTCAATCGCTCCTCCTGTGCCCAGCTAGCAGTGTCAGCTTTCTTCCACTGGTGGTCAAGACACTGGCAGTACCTGATGAGCTGACTTTCATAGCTAGTCAAGGGGAGACGGACTGGGACCCTGCCTACGTCATTCACTTGTATCCAGCAGTGACTATTCGCAATCTCCTGCCTTACTCCATACGGTACTTGCTAGAGGTAAGATGCCTTTTTGCAACTGATATATGTTAATATATTGTAATAATAATAACTGATATATGTTAATATAGTGTAATAATAACTGATATATGTTAATATAGTGTAATAATAACTGATATATGTTAATATAGTGTAATAATAACTGATAAATGTTAATATAGTGTACTAATACAAAAGGTGATATAACACACATGTGCTTAAATGTTAATGCAGCACTAAATGTTGCTGATCTAATGATTTGAACCAAATGGACAAACATTAACTGCGCTGTACGGCGAAATAAATGTTACATTAACATTACACATTTTAAGATGTGGTCTGACAGGCAGGAGATCAGTTAAGGAGGCAATATGGAGTTTTGTCTAAAAATACTGCAAGCTAACTAGCTTACAGCCAACAGACCACGATTGGCACTGATAAAAGCTAGCTAGTTTGCTAACTGATGTATTTTGGTCATATATTCAGCAACGTCCTGCAGTAAAAGCTGCTCTTGCCTTGCTATGGGGTTCCCGAGCACAAATCTACAAATGTAGTGAAGCCATGTATCATTACAATACATTTATGAAAATGATCTACCCACTAAAACGTACCTTAAAAATGGTAAAAACGTGCATAATTTCACTTTGATTTACAGTGGCCACACTTATCTCAGAAGTGGTGCTGTACTTAATGACTAAAACTAGACGTACTGCATAGCGGTGTGTAATATGAGTTGTGCATAAGTCCTTTTTGACGCACCTCCACTTACGCGCATTTCAGTTGTGCGTATTCTCACCTCCACCCTCTGATCACACTCATAGCTCTTCATTGCAGAATGAAGTTGGCCGTATGTAAGTGATGTCATGAATTTAAAATCCCCTTCTGAGAGACATTAATATCCACGGAAAGTATAAAACACGCTTTGATTTGGAAAATGAAAGCAAATGGGGAAACCTGTAATCCAAATATCAAATGAAAACATGCATCATATATCTCATTTTGTAATGGAAAGAATGTATGTGTCCCATAAACCCAGCAATCATATACATTAACCAAACAATATATTTGCTAGGTGCTGAGATTCATGACTTAAAAAGTGTTGAAAAAAAATGTTGAATAAAAGAGGTATGTGAGAATGCATGTTCCAATGTCCCAGCTTAAGATCATGTTTCGTGGCCTTTTATTAAACACTCAATATTATCTGGTTATCAAACACCTTTCCAGCGATGACTGAGATATGTGCATCACATCAGATCCCCTCTGAAATAACCCAGATGCAGGGACAGACTGTGCACTCAATATTTTGCATTGAGGAGTTTGCACAAGTGTATGATGAAGTTAAAGTCTAAATCGTTGGGTGCCAATCGTTGTTATTGTAACGGGTTATTACCAGGTATGTTTTCTGTTTAAAATGTAGCCTAACCGAATCGTTTAAACCACGCCATTAATATATTTCAGTGGATGGTAGCAGACATAGCTCGTGACTTAGTAACTGAAAATAAAACGTATCCTAAATTTCCCTCTGGATTAATAAAGTATCCATCTATCTATCTATCATCTGATGTCAGTGTTATGTTTGCATATCTGGCTATTTATCAGATTTCTTTTTGAACCATTTGAGATTTTCTTGAACCATTTGCTTACATATGCGCCTGACACTTATCTGCTGTATTTTTGGAGTAAATTACGAAACCACCGACACAGTGGATTATTTGCAGTCTACTAGAATAGATTTACATTTTTCTCATACTTGTACAGCTCTATTTACCTCGGGTACGCCGGGGAATGTCTATAAGCCTGTATAAACTCCTGTGTAAGCCCCCCTCCCAATGAGCCCAGTGTGCTCTGATTGGTCAGCTAGGCAGGCTGTAAGGATTGTGACACGGGATTGCGTCATCTTGTAACAAAGGAAAAGGGCTGGAATTCCAACAAAGCGTTTGAGGCAGCTGAGAAAAGGTGCTTTCTGTGGGAGAGAGTTACTCCCTCTGGTGTGTACTTTGGACTTTGTAACTTTGGAGACCGTTTACATGCACACAAAAAGGCAATATAACACGTACACAGGAAAATATTTGTACAGGTGAAAATATTCCAAGGTTGACTGGACAGTAGTCTCAAAAATAGTTTTTGTCACACCCAGACGTACGGCATCTCTAAAACGCCAATTGGAAGATTTCACAAATGGGCTGGATAAAAAGTCATGGCAGTTTTTAGCTGTTTATAAGGCAATAATAGGAATACACATCGACAGATAATCTGGGAAAAGCAGCCGCTAGCTCTACCTAGTGCTCCTAATGCCATTTTCAAAAATCCACTGCATCCCAAAACATGTATAGTTGTGAATGACAATGTGATGGTTTGAGACTTTTTTTGTCTGATTTATTTCTAATCACATTTGTTAACTTTGTTAGTATGACTATTATTATTGTTGTTTTCACACTATAATAGTGCAATATGATGCAGTACAATTGCTGTTTATTATGGTGCTTGCACTCTAATGTTATTTTAAATGAACTAATGTGTCGTCCTGTCTCTCTCACCATCTCTACTTCTTAGGGCTCTGCACAATTCAATGAAATATCTGAGGGCAGCATGTCTGATGTCCTGAACACTCGCATATCTGGTGAAATCATGGAACTTATGTTGATCAAGTATCAGGGTCGGAACTGGAGTGGACGGATGAAGATCCATGACAGCCTAGCAGAGTTCTCCTCTGTGTGCCTGATCAGTGAGACGTCGGAGGAGCTGACGGTGGATCTCTATGTCCACGTGTCCAAGACCAATGGAAACATGATGCTCTCTGTCTTCAGTCCTTACTGGATCATCAACAAGACATCCCGAGTGCTGCAGTATAGTGCTGAGGACATCTGTGTTAAACACCCATCAGACTTCAGAGATGTCATTCTTTTTTCCTTCAAAAAGAAGAACTTCTTTAGCAAGAGCAAAGTGAGCAGTTCTCTGATTTTGCTCATCAGATTCCTTGAATGAATCTAAACAGTTTGAATACACCTTCACCAACACTAAGGGTGTAATTAAATATATAGATCTTGTGTAGGCACTAGGTGTAATTAAAGATATAGATCTTGTGTAGCCACTAGCTGTAATTAAAGATATAGATCTTGTGTAGCCACTAGCTGTAATTAAAGATATAGATCTTGTGTAGCCACTAGGTGTAATTAAAGATATAGATCTTGTGTAGCCACTAGGTGTAATTAAAGATATAGATCTTGTGTAGCCACTAGGTGTAATTAAAGATATAGATCTTGTGTAGCCACTAGGTGTAATTAAAGATATAGATCTTGTGTAGCCACTAGGTGTAATTAAAGATATAGATCTTGTGTAGCCACTAGGTGTAATTAAAGATATAGATCTTGTGTAGCCACTGGGTGTAATTAAAGATATAGATCTTGTGTAGCCACTAGGTGTAATTGCAAAGCGCCTAATGCAGCCTGAAATAGCCTTCATTGTTTCCTGTCCCATTATCTTCTGATTCAAGTCAATAAATATGGCACTTGATATAAGGTCAGCCAACATGTCAACTGATTTTAACCACAAACTAAGTAAGCATCTCATCAGATAATCCATCAAAGAATTTGGCCAACAGGGTCATTTTCTTTCTTTGTAACCAACTGTTAACTTCCTGTCAACACTGCAGTGATCATCAGGGAGGAAGATATTATTGGTGAATGGTGAATGGCCATTCCAAATGTAGAGAGCCTAACTGGGCAAAAGTGAATTAGAAAGGGCAAAGCCAATTCATTGAATTTTTAAAAAAAAGTTGAGATTTCTCGACCTACACCCCTGACAAAACACAATCCAATCCAAGGGATGGCTAAGAATTGAAAATGAATCATCTCAAAGAACAGTTGATCCTTTTAGTCTTTTTTGGTATGAAAGGTTGCCTCATCTGTTATTTTATCTTCTTGCAGTTGCAGCTGAGTGTGTCGACAAGCTCCTGGTCAGATGCCTTCTCTCTGGACACAGTTGGAAGTTATGGCTGTGTCCGGTGCCCAGACAAGAACATGGACTACCTGGTAGGACATTGGTCCTCGTGTTTCTTTAGTATCATCTTTTGTGGCGGCTTGTGGCAGAAGGGGAGGGAGGAGAAGGAGAAGGGACCCAATCAGGAACATGGCAGAATAAATCATACACATATCAGGATGACCCAATCAGGAACATGGCAGAATAAATCATACACATATCAGGATGATCATGCTAGCATACGAGTGGTACATCTACACAATTCATACAAACATGACATGGTATATACAGGATACATACACAATTGTTAGTGAATAAGGTGGAGTATTGTAGAACAGCTTAGTGGGTATACAGTGTGCTCATAAGGTTACTATTACAAGGGTAAGTAAAGGAATGGAACAGAAAACTATGTCGATGGTGGCAATTATTTCCATTGCAGGTAAAAGATAGCACAGAATATTGGGGTATAGGCCGAGGGTTTCTACAGTGGATCAGGTGGAGAGACTACAGCAGCAGCCCCCAGTGAAGATGGTCTAGTGTGTGTGTGTGTGTGTGTAGATCAGGTGGAGAGACTACAGCAGCATCCCACAGTGAAGACAGTCTAGACCAGGAGGGGAAGGAAGGGACAAAGTGAGTGGGTAGAGTTCGGCTGCAAATACACGTATATGTATTTAATGGATACAATGTTTCTACAGCCATCAGTATTTGCGACCAAAGTCACGCTATGAGAGAGATACAATTTGGTTAGTAAACATCAATTTGATAAAGAAATAAATTTAGGTCAACAATTAACAGTAGGTAATATGGCCACTTTATCATTATAGCATAATGTGATATAGAAAGGAGAAAGGAGACGCAAGGTGTATGGGAATTTTATTTTATGTTTACTTTTAAAGTTATCTTTACTTGGCTGGCAGGGTACACAACAGTGGCCCGCCGCACACTTTGCATTAGGACAGGAAGAGTGGCAGGGTACACAACAGTGGCCGCCGCACACGTCACATGCTTCACAGTGCAACATGCGCTGTCTGTAGACCAGCTTTATTGATATTGGGAATTTGATATGTGTTTAGTTGTGATGAGTTATGTGTAGTTATGTTGGCTGGCTTGGTGCATGGGGATTTTGAGTTATACAGGCATAGTAAGGCATACTTTCTTACCCAACTTGTTTCGCTTGCTTTGCTCCGTCCAGTTTGTTCGTCTGCCTCCAATACGAAACTCTACACAGAACTTTGCTTTACTTCCGTGTATATTGGCTGTTGGCCTTAGTATAAGTGAGTTTATTACAGAAGCATCCTCTGTGTTTGTGTGTGTGTGTGTGTGTGTGTGTGTGTGTGTGTGTGTGTGTGTGTGTGTGTGTGTGTGTCATTTTTGCAGGTTGGTGTCAGTATCCAGATGAGTAGTTTCAATCTGAGCCGCGTAGTCATCATGACCCCCTTCTTCATGCTGGCCAATCAGAGCTGTTTGGAATTAGAGGTGGGGGAGGTGCCAAGTGGGAACCATTCCTCCAAGAACCGATGGCACTATACTGCCTCCAAAGAGGTGAAGGGAAGAGGGCTGTTTTCTTCTGATTGTGTGCTTATAAATAAGACATCAACGGGCTATAATGTCATATTATCATGGGGCTATAAGGTCATTTTATAATGTCATATTATTATATGACTGTGTGCCAGCAAAAAGAATTTAAAGCTATTTTTATAAACTGAAATCGTTACATACTGTTGGCTAAAGAAGATGTGTAATTTCTCATTTAAATCAAACCTTTTGTCTTCCTACTATGATGTTTAAACTAACAATTGTTTGTGTCCTCAGTGTGTACCGCTTTGGCCAGAGCTGAGCACCAGTAAACTCTGCGTTCGAGTGGTGGGATCGGAGGTGGCTTCCAAGTGTTTCTACTTCAACAAACAGGACAATGGCACCCTGCTCAGAGTCGATGGGGTGAGCTACTAAATGGTGAAGAATGTATTGAATGATGACAGAAAAACAAAGGTCTCTCTTCCACATATGTAGGATTTATTCAATTCTAACTTGAATTTCCTAAATAATCTCTCCAATACCTCCAGTCATGGATGTGTACTCAGATAGAGGGCCATATTGGTTGTAGGTATGATTGGTACCATCCTCACACGGGAGAACCATAGAAGGCAGGGAGGTGATGGCGAGGACCTGCTCTTCTGAGCGGCTGAGAGATGAGTGTTCCTGGGCAATGCTGGTGGGAAAAAGGTGTCTCTCCGGGAGGGAGTGAGGAGAATAAAGACAAAGAGAGTCTGGTGTACGTGACTTTGGTCCAGTTCAGGGGGCGTGGTTAGAGTGGCACCAGGTTACAGTTACAGTTAGAGGAGAGGCAGACTGTGTATGTAGGTTCTGGATTAAACCATACGCAAGTTCCTGATGAAAGTCAGACACAATAGACGAATTCTAAGTGCACCAACATGGTAAAACCTGTAATCAGCAGGTGCTATCATAAGGCTAGTGCTCACTTGGTACTTACTTCCATTTCTACTTTATAAGATGTAGTCAATTCCAGTCAAAGTAATATCTCTGACCACTATTGCACACAACTCATATGTGTTCTCCTCTCTATCTAGTATGGAGGTCTGCTTGTAGATGTCAATATCTTGGATCACTCAACTGTCGTCAGCTTCTCGGACTACTATGAAGGCGCCGCTCCTGCGCTGCTGATCAACCATGCATCCAGAGCCAGCATTCTCTTCCAACAGAGGTTAGTGTGCAATCATGCATCCAGAGCCAGCATTCTCTTTCAACAGAGGTTAGTGTGCATCCATGCATACTCAAAAAGATAGATAGATAGATAGATAGATAGATAGATGGATACTTTATTAATCCCGAGGGAAATTTAGGTCATCCAGTAGCTTATACACATACACAAATACACTTATACACCTCACCGACATACATACATAAATCACATATACATACACATAGGGAGAACATATTCACACAGAGTGTTTCCAGATACAGGAAAGGGTCTGACCCTACTGTACACAGTGCAGAAATGTCTGTTGCGTGGGCTATTTGTATGGGGGCATACCTAATGTATTGCCAGGGACACTTCCCCTGTTTGTCCTGTTTCTGTATAACTCACAGAGGTGCCACAGTACTGGGTGCTCCACAGCAATGCCCTACAGTGGGGTAAATGTTGTCTATTAAGCCAATTCATAGAAATCCAGTAAGTTACCACGATAGTCAGGAGGAAATCAAAACTAAACAAAGTTCAAATTGTACCTGTACTGTAGTACTTATAATTCAGGCCTTCACAACAATGTCGACAAACAGTCACATATTACATTCTTCGCTGAAAACATTGTGGATTAGTAAAAAAAATAAATTGCGAGGGGCACCAACCATGATTCTCCCAAACCTGCCCAAACCATATAGCAAACCCAAGGGGAGCGCGCTTCCTTTGGACACAGAAAGGATGGAATGGTGGTAAGAGCTCTTTCAACATTGTTCTCTGAACCACCATGGTATGGACACTAACACAGTCACTCTGCCAACCTAATAAGGCAGAGATTTGTCAGAACAACAATTGTGACTTCCAACAACAGCAAATGAATGAGCATATGTGAGTCATCGGCTTTTAGACACGCCAGCCAAGTTAAACCAGTGAAGCTTGTGATGTAAAATAGTGAATGTAAAAGTTACTGTTGCTCGTTAAAGTACAAGAAAAGTCGGTTGCTTCCGTCATCTCAGGGGGGGTCCATCTCAGGGTGCGTCCATCAGACGCCACCCCAGATGCCTTTGGCTGATTGCGCCCAGATCGCGCCGTCTTTATTCCTACATATATGGACTCCCCTCTTTTAAGATCTCCATAAGGGATGGTGGTGTCAATTGTCTGCACTGATGCAAAAGGCCCTTTTGTTTTGACATTCCAGTTCATTAGCAAAATGGGATTGAAACCATTCTGTTATCCCTGATACAAAAACTTTTTCATCAAAGCATTATTGCTCATCCTTCAGACCTTTGCCAAAATATGACCTTGGCAAATAAGCTACTTACTAGTTCCGCAGACAGTAGTAACCGGGCGGCTTCAGGCAAACTTACATAACGCAGTAATATGCCTACAGACCCTGGTATGGCAATGGCACGGAGGCGATTCTCCATATTAAACGTCATTGTAGCGCCCCAATTTTTTTTAAGCTGTTATTTTAAGGTAAAACTGCTAATCCTAACCCTAACCCTGAAGTACAATTCCTACATAATGCCACTTTCACACTAAATAAGTGACATGCATCTGAAATAAAGGTACAGAAATATATACGCAGATCTATGCATTCAGGCATAGATATAAACACAAATCTGTGCAAAATGATGGATGGATGTTTTATTTGTGCATGAAAGGTATGACTAGATGTTTTTGGTTTGTGTGTGTGATTTTAGTGGATGAAAGGTATGACTAGATGTTTTTGGTTTGTGTGTGTGATTTTAGTGGATGAAAGGTATGACTAGATGTTTTTGGTTTGTGTGTGTGATTTTAGTGGATGAAAGGTATGACTAGATGTTTTTGGTTTGTGTGTGTGATTTTAGTGGATGAAAGGTATGACTAGATGTTTTTGGTTTGTGTGTGTGATTTTAGTGGATGAAAGGTATGACTAGATGTTTTTGGTTTGTGTGTGTGATTTTAGTGGATGCGATGTCCATCATGCACTCCAGCCAGGGGAAGTACAGCGGTTCGCCTGGGATGACCCTTCAGGGGTTCGTAGACTCAGCTGGAGCTTCAGAGAACACTCTGGAGAACTAGACCTGGTCAAGGTATATCATATATATTATGTTCCTGTATTTCTGAAGCATCATAGCAGATTCCTTCAAGGCCTCAAATAGCTACTCTCTTAAGCATATATTTATTGTTGCGTTTATTGTTTGTCACAGTTGTAATGCATACATCATACAGTTTGAGACAATTTGATTGTTTTGGCGCTATATAAATACAATTGAATTGAATTGAATTGAATTCTAAAAGTCACCCCTGCAATGGCACTTGTTTGCTGCCGGCCCTTCTCTGATGGCCATTGTGCTGTTTCTCTATCTTGTGTGCTAATGTGCTTTGACTTTTGTGTGTGTGTGTGTTTTAGTGTGCTGCTATTACTTGTATAAGGTATGGTGCTATGTTTTCTTCCAGGATGAGTATGGCTCATTTCCAATGGATGGCGCATGTCAGGTGCACTGGGTGAGCTTTCTTGATGGGCGGCAGCGTGTGTTGCTCTTCACAGAGGATGTTGCCGTGGTAGCCAAAGCACGTCAGGCTGAAGACCTGGAGCAGTTTCAGCAAGAATTCAGTGTGTCTCTCCAGAACCTGGGGCTCTCCCTGATCAACAACAAGAACAAGAGAGAGATTGCCTATGTGGGCATCACTAGGTACATGCAGATTTGTCAATCAATGAATGAAGGCATGCTGCCATTGAGCTGGCATTGAGCTGGCATTGAGCTGGCATTGAGCTGGCATAATTCACTTGTGTTACCTGCAAACATTACACCAGTTATCCAAGATGGATGATAGCCAACCCAGGAGGAGAGAGGTGCATGAGGTTGTGCGTTGTGATGTGTTTTCATACCGTAGGAGAAAAATGCCATGGCAACACAATATCAGATCCTCCTCAGTGTCAAGGAGGCTGGGGGGGGACATCATTTAAGAAATAGATTCAATAGATTTCTGAACAGAAAGCAGGATTCTTGTTTACAAACATACTATTATGATTTGGCACGTGGCAGAGACCTCTATGTGGTATTCTTTGCCTGCTACCGCACAATCTGCTGAGGAAGATATTCAGTTAAGATTGCATCTTAACTTTTAGAAGAAATGTAGTTGTGCTTCAGCACAAGTAACTACGCCACATCCTGACACCATTTTGAAATTGACATCATGGCTGGATGTACAGTTTCAGCAATGCAGGTAAATATAAAGACATGTACATTTGTCAGGGATGAGAGATTGCACCTGCCTTATGTGGACCTTATATGGACAACATGACGATACTTCCAATGACTCCTCCATGTATATGTAGAGGTCTGGCTGGCATTGGAGGTCCTAACCAGTAGCATAAAGAACCTAGCATAGCATTAACAAGCTAACGATCCTATCATTTTATGCTACAGGCTAAATCAATGGGGAAAATAACGTTTAGCCAGCCGTTAAGTTAGTGAGTGATGTTTCAGAAAGCTGTTTAAGACATGATTCATATTTTCTCAGTGTTGCCTAAAAGTCAATCCCTCCTGCTCCAAACTTAACGTTAGTATCTCCAAACCTAGCATTAGCATCTCTAAACCTAGCGTTAGCATCTCATCTGATCTGTCACCAATTGAAGTGTTTAGTATGACATTTTGCCAAGCCTATTTGCCATGTGTTGCAGTCCTAAACGAATCCCTTGAACCACAGCTCAGTTTTGTTTGATGCAACATTCACTTTACTTCACGTATGTACCTGCTTGAAAACAGCCTGCATCAGCTGACAATACACCATTGATCCGTGCACATCATTATACAGGTCAAATACTTTTTAACTGAAAATAACAAAAGACAGTCAGTGTGCAATAGGCTACTCAGTTGACAAATTGACAAAGGATGATTTGGATGATCACTAATCTGTACTTATTAACCTACTTACTATTTCTACTAAGTAAAGAAAACGATGTGGATGAACTGATGAATGTAATATACATTAAATAGAATAGAATATATTGTACAGTAACCTAGCTCTACACACCACAACACTGAGTGATTTGTTGTGTGAACTCTGATGCCCTCGAGTACTTTATGTTTTAGGTGAGTTTACAAGCTAACATCTTAATGGTAGAATTGACTGGAATATGAAGTAGCTCTTATGTGGAATAAAATATCAGCATGAACATCCCACTGTCCAGTCCAAATCAGATGAGCAAAATCTGAGTTCAAGCCAAGGTGAAACTACTGGGTTCACCACAGAGGACTGTTAGAGTGCTTATTTACAATACGTGGTTTTGTAGTCATTCTGAACTGGAAAGAAAGTCAGTTCTGAGTTTGGGCAAGATCATTTCATAAGCTAGCAGTCACTAGAAAGGGAAATTGTCTGTTTGTGCCCAAATGTGTGAGTGTCTGTGTGTTTTCTGTTTGTGTCTAAATGTGTGAGTGTCTGTGTGTGTTGTCTGTTTGTGTCTAAATGTGTGAGTGTCTGTGTGTGTGTCTGTGTGTGTCTAAATGTGTGAGTGTCTGTGTGTGTGTCTGTGTGTGTCTAAATGTGTGAGTGTGTTTTCTGTTTGTGTCTAAATGTGTGAGTTTCTGTGTGTTTTCTGTTTGTGTCTAAATGTGTGAGTGTCTGTGTGTTTTCTGTTTGTGTCTAAATGTGTGAGTGTCTGTGTGTGTGTCTGTGTGTGTCTAAATGTGTGAGTGTCTGTGTGTGTCTAAATGTGTGAGTGTCTGTGTGTGTGTCTGTTTGTGTCTAAATGTGTGAGTGTCTGTGTGTGTGTCTGTTTGTGTCTAAATGTGTGAGTGTGTGTGTGTGTTTTCTGTTTGTGTCTAAATGTGTGAGTGTCTGTGTGTGTTTTCTGTTTGTGTCTAAATGTGTGAGTGTCTGTGTGTGTGTCTGTTTGTGTCTAAATGTGTGAGTGTCTGTGTGTGTGTCTGTTTGTGTCTAAATGTGTGAGTGTCTGTGTGTTTTCTGTTTCTGCAGTTCAGGGGTGGTCTGGGAGCAGAAGCCAAAGAACCGGTGGAAGTCTTTCAATGTTAAAAACATCAGCCTACTTGAGAAGGCATATCAAAACCATCTTTCAGCAGCTAAAGAGCCTTGCTGGGTGAAGATAGAAAGCAATCTAGAGGTGAGGACACCAGCTCTTACAAACCAAGTGAAAGTGCAAATTATTGAAACATTTAGACGTCCAGGCAGCAAACTCTCTTTTTTTTTTTTTTACATGTTACAAACTAAACTAAATTTTCAAACTAAATATCACCTGTAACTGCATACATTAAACTCAATATCACCATGACAACATACATTAAACTCCTCAATATCACCATGACAACATACATTAAACTCCTCAATATCACCATGACAACATACATTAAACTCCTCAATATCAGCATGACAACATACATTAAACTCCTCAATATCACCATGACAACATACATTAAACTCCTCAATATCAGCATGACAACATACATTAAACTCCTCAATATCACCATGACAACATACATTAAACTCCTCAATATCAGCATGACAACATACATTAAACTCCTCAATATCACCATGACAACATACATTAAACTCCTCAATATCACCATGACAACATACATTAAATTCCTCAATATCACCATGACAACATACATTAAACTCCTCAATATCACCTGCATACATTAAACTCCTCAATATCACCATGACAACATACATTAAACTCCTCAATATCACCTGCATACATTAATTGATTGATTGATTAATTGATTGATTGATTGATTGATTGATTAATTGAACTGTTTACATGGTGCAGGCAATGTCCTGGGGGCACATGGTGAACAGGAACACGAGAGGCTTGGTGCCCTTGAGCGCCTCATTGTAGATCAGAAGCACTCCCTCCAACACATACATGCTGCCATGCTGCCATGCACACACACACACACACACACACACACACTCACACTCACTCACACACACACACACACTCTCACACACACACACACACTCACTCACACACACACACACACACTCTCACTCTCACTCACACACACACACACTCACTCACACACACACACACACACTCACACACCACACACACTCACACACACTCACTCACTCACACACTCACACACTCTCACACACACACACACACACCATACACACACACACACTCACTCACTCACTCACACACACACACTCTCACACACACACACACACTCACTCACACACACACACACACACTCACACACCACACACACTCACACACACTCACTCACTCACACACTCACACACTCTCACACACACACACACACACCATACACACACACACACTCACTCACTCACTCACACACACACACACACACACACACACGGGCTGCAACCCTTCCTAAGGCAGACACTAAACATTACTGCTGCAGATATATCAGCCATATATTTTCCCCAAAGAACTAATAATGTAATAACGACAATAAAATAGTATAATATCAGGTATGTTCTACGTGGATGCATTGATTTGGTTTAGTCTCAGACAAGACCTTGTTGATATAGCAGAAAAGTTAGGCTGTGCTCATGTACACAAGTACTAGCTGTACTAATGGCCCATATTAGACATACTGTCTCTTTAACCATGAGGCATAGGGAAAGATGAAGCATATTTGACATACTGTCTCTTTAACCATGAGGCATAGGGAAAGATAAAGCATTTTTTTTTTCACAAAAAGAGTGAAGAAGAAGAGAAGGAACACAAACATAGAGGTGTGTTCCACAAGATTTGTATTGTGGTTACGGTTACGGCAAGTTATTTAGAAGGTGCTTTTGTCCAAAGTAACTTACAAAACATATTCTGAAAAAAAGACATATTAACAACAGCCAGAAAGTAATCCATAATGATCAATGATCAATGATCAACTTAATGTGTGTCTTCATTGAGAGGTAACAGTCAAGCCGACTGCTGTGTTCAGAGCACCAAAACAAGTAGCTAGCTACTGTACCTACCGATTCACACCTAATGGATGGATGTTCTTCTTGTTGTTCTGTGGGGAAGGTCCATTTTGGAACGGTGCCGATGCAGATGCGGCAGCCTTACTCCTGTCACATTCGGAGGAATTCCCTGGCTGGGATTCAGGTTGAATACAAGCAGTCGCCACACCAGCGGTGTCTGAGGGCACAGCTTCACTGGTTACAGGTAAAAACACCCCCACACCCCCACACACACACACACACCCACACACACACACACACACACACACACCCACACCCACACACACACACACCCACCCACACACACACACACACACACACACACACTCACACACACACACACACACACACTCCAATCAGAAATCAATAATTTGCTCAATTGGAACTAACTACTGTATTTATTCTTATCTAACTATTGTATTGTAGAATCCTATAGAAGGGAACTGTAGGCACTCAGAGCATTGAGGGGATGCACACACAAGCAAGCTACTGTGTATGAAAGTAATGTGAACTCTACTGGTCTGATTTCATTATTTGTGACTGATCAAGAGGCTGGAAATCGTGTAATTCATTATTTATTGAGAAAATGATTTCCAAGGACTGAAATGATTGCAGGTGGACAACCAGCTCCCTGGCGCCATGTTCCCAGTGGTCTTCCACCCTGTGCCTCCACCCAAGTCCCTGTTCCTGGACTCAGGTACACCCTTTACATTTACATTTAGTCATTTAGCAGATGCTTATCCAAAGCGACTTACAAGGATGTATACACATTTTACACTGATGGCACACTCAGGAGCAATTAGGGGTTCAGTGTCTTGCTCAAGGACGCTTCGACAGGGAATCGAGCAACCTTCTGATTACTAAACGACTTATTTACCTCCTGTACCACTGTCACCCCTTTACACTCCTGCATGTAGATGAGTGGACATTTGTTTGAATGACCTGGTTAAGGAATTTGCATCTCGGTTACAGGGACGATTGTATGTGTAAACACACACTATTACAATAAGCAGAACTGTGTCCTGTTGTACATGTGTCTATGGGTGTCTCATTTTTAAATGAACATCCTTTTACCTTTTTTATATTGTTATAATGTTAAGTTGATCAAAATAGTCATTATCAAAGGTAAAGGCCAATCAGTCTGGAATGTTGCTAATGCTAATATGCTAATGTGAGTCATATTTCATTGTGCCGTATTACACTGAAATGATACAAAAAAAAGAATGAATGTAAAAATAGCAAGTCATGATTAAAGCGAAAGCACCAGCAAACAGACACCAGCTAAAAATTAAATACAAAATATGTTTCAATAGGAAAAAACTATATTTTCAAAAGTTACCAGATCCCCCTGTCCATGCCGTTGTTGAGGTCCAAGGGAGAGGCAAGAGCAACTTGGCACCAACGTCATTGCAGGGGGCGTCATCCGCCTTGGGGACTCCGACTCCGGATTTTCCTCAGGGTTGACTCCCAAAGCCTTTACCATGGAGAAGTATAGCCGGAAGGTAGCGGAGGTTTAAGATCAGAGTTTTCCTTCTTATAGGCGAGCTACCTTCCCTAGCTGAGAACCCCACCTACCAGAGGCACCAGTGGCCCGCCTTTACCCCCTTTCCTGTCAGTATAAACAGTTCCCACCACGTGAAGGCCAGGAGTTGGGCTTTGATTGTCAGAGGCTATTTGAGATGCACGCCATTGGGAGCATTTTTTTTTGAGTTGGAAGTGTCAGGATGTCATCCGTTGGCATTGATATCAGAACAGGCCGAGGGGGGAGGACAGACACAGCATTAGATGTGTAAGAATCAAGGCTGAGGCACAAAGCGCTAGATGTGTAAGAATCAAGGCTGAGGCACAAAGCATTAGTGGGCTGGCAGAGTTGGCATAGGCTACTCTTCTAAGTCCCTTCTCAACCGAACCCAGAGAAAGACACCAGCTCATCCAAGAGGAATGCCAAGCAGGCATCAAGGAGGAGCGAGCCAACAGTCTGGCAGTCTGACTACTAATCCAGTCTACTACAGGATCCTAATCCAGTCTGATTCCTAATCCAGTCTGACTACTACAGGATCCTAATCCAGTCTGATTCCTAATCCAGTCTGACTCCTAATCCAGTCTGCTGACTACTACAGGTTCCTAATCCAGTCTGACTACTACAGGAGCCTAATCCAGTCTGACTACTACAGGTTCCTAATCCAGTCTGACTACTACAGGTTCCTAATCCAGTCTGATTCCTAATCCAGTCTGACTACTACAGGATCCTAATCCAGTCTGATTCCTAATCCAGTCTGTCTACTACAGGATCCTAATCCAGTCTGATTCCTAATCCAGTCTGACTACTACAGGATCCTAATCCAGTCTGACTACTACAGGTTCCTAATCCAGTCTGATTCCTAATCCAGTCTGCTGACTACTACAGGTTCCTAATACAAGATGTGGTCAAAGCCCTCCCAAGCCCACCAAATCTCCAAATCTGGGCAGTGAGACATCTACTTGCACAACCAAGTGCTAAAGGCAATTGTGGCAAGCATTGCAAAACACTGCATTCCAACATAAGAACATCTTCCCAACCGTGAAGCACGGTGGTGGCAGTATCATGGCCTCAGGACCCAGGACGCCTTGCCATCATTGATGGAACTATGAAGTCTGGATTGTACCCGCAAACACTACAGGAGAATGTCAGGGTGTCTGTTTGTGAACTGAAGCTCAACAGAAGATGGGTCATGCAGCAAAGACAATGACCCTAAACACACAAGTAAGTCTACCAAAGACTGGTTAAAGAAGAAGGAATTTCATGTTTTGGAATGGCCCAGTCAAAGTCCAGGCCTTAATCCTATAGAAATGTTGTGGAAAGACCTGAAGAGATCAGTTCATGCACGGAAGCCCACCAACATCCATGAGTTGAAGCACTTTTGTGAGGAGGAATGGGCCAAAATTCCTCCAAGCCGACGTATGGGACTGATTAACAGTTACAGAAAACATTTGGTTGAAGTTATTGCTGCTCAGGGAGGTCACACCAGGTACTGAAAACAATGGTTCACATACTTTTTCCAACAAGGCATTTAATATTGGATCATTTTGCACAATAAATGAATTATAAAAGAAGAATGTTTTCTGTGTTTTTTTGTTGAACTGAGTTCACTTTATCAAGTTTTAGGACTTAGTACCCCTAACATTTTAAATACTGTAAGTTTCTATGTATCAATGATATGGGAGGGAGTGGCAGCACCTCTCTCACAACCATCACATGCACAACGGACCCTGGATAAGAGCTCCTTAAGAGAGTCCATCACATGCACAACGGACACTGGATAAGAGCTCCTAAATAGAGTCCATCTAAACATCTAAAATAGAATGCAGAGAGAGCTGCCAGTTTGAGTTTGAAGTGCATCTCCGTTTTTCTTAGGGCACCTCTTACCGTTGTTTTTAAGTTAATTTAGCTAGTTTTTACATTAATTCGGCTTTGGGCAAACATGCCTAGAATCTGCACCTAATCCTTTCTATGGCATGGAAAACCCAGGTTTGGGAGTGAAATATTGACTGTTCCTTTGGAAAACCCTGGTTTGGGAGTGAAATATTGACTGTTCCTTTGGAAAACCCAGGTTTGGGAGTAAAATATTGACTGTTCCTTTGTGCGTTTTCTCTCATTTTCCCCAGAGCCCAAGGCATTCATTGATGTGAGCATTATCACCAGATTTAATGAACACAGCCAAGTCATGCAGTTCAAGTAAGTCTGCCTCTCATTCCATCACATCTCTATCTCTCTCTGTCTCTCTCTATCTCCCTCTCTCTCTCTCTCTCTCTCTCTCTCTCTCTCTTATTTTCTCTGTTTTGCTCTGCTGTTTTGTAAGTGTTGTCTAGAACTCAAAGTAGCAGATGATGGGATTAAACATGTTTTCCAATAGTTCAGCTGTGACAGTACTGTGCCAACAACACCCAGACTAAGGACTTGATTTCCAGTGAGCAAGCAGACTAATACAGTAGATGTACTTGAAGTTGTTTTGGATGGAAGCTCTTGCTCAGTAAAGGATGCATCGATAATTGCAGGTACTTCATGGCACTCGTACAGGAGATGGCAGTGAAGATTGATCAGGGTTTCTTAGGAGCAATCATCACTCTGTTTACACCCGCTGTGGACTCAGAGTTCAGTAAGAAGCAGGTAAGCATGACTCCCTTATGTGTATGTTTGCATACTAATTTTGCATGATTTGGCTTAACGTGTCTTTTGCCTTTTCAAACACAGCTCATTGTGAAAGATTTAGACACACTGCAGGAGCAGCTGATGGAATCTTCTAGAACAGACAGTTCAGGCCTCAGCTTCTTTGAACATTTTCATATCTCTCCTATCAAAGTAAGTTGTTTTTTCTCTGTAGCAGCAAAATTAGTTCACTGTAATACAACTGACAATGGTAATACAATTAATGATAATGGAAAGCATCAACTGTCAATCTTCAGTTTAACCAAAACCATCAGAATCAACATTATGCCTATGTGCCTGTTAAACCTGGGAACATTATGCCTATGTGCCTGTTAAACCTGGGAACATTATGCCTATGTGCCTGTTAAACCAGGGAACATTATGCCTATGTGCCTGTTAAACCAGAACATTATGCCTATGTGCCTGTTAGACCAGAATATTATGCCTATGTGCCTGTTAAACCATTGTGCTGTGTACTCCGGGAGAACAGGAGAAAGAATAAAAAGGCATAGAAATATTAGGACCATAGCTATGCACCTACATTTGGACATCCGTCAGTTTTGGATATCTGACTTTACACCTACAAATATAGTTTTGGGTGCTAGAAATAACATTTTCAGAGCAGCACCACCTTCAGAAGTGACAAAAACTGGCTAAATTCAGAACCACCACAATAAAATGACTGGACATTTATCCTCACAGATCTTCAGTATGAAACTTTAAAGACACAGGATAATAAAGCTATCTTTAAAAAATATATGTGATAATAAGTTGAGATATGCCAGTATAATTTTGGCTTTTGATTTAAATTTTGATACATTTTTAGAAGTTGACTATACACCAATGACACCATAAAGTGAATTAAAATATATACATATAAAAAGTTGGTCTATATTTCTATAATTATTAAATGTGATTTTTGTTAGTATACCTGTTGTGTTGACATGTTTGTGTGGCCTTTTGTGTGCATCCCCAGTTACACCTGAGCCTCTCTCTGGGCTCCAGTGCAGAGGAGGCTGAGGAGCAGGAGATGGCAGCGGTCCAGTCCTTCAATCTGCTACTGAAGAGTTTTGGAGCGACCCTTACTGATGTGGATGATCTGATCTTTAAGTAAGCATCTCTTTAATACAGTTAGAAATATAGCTGCAAACAGCAAGAGGCCAAGCAAACCTAGGACATAACCCACCAACCATTTTGAGCCCATTAAAGGCCTGTGATGCCCATAGTGTATGGTGGAGCAAACATATACAGTTTCCCTGAAATACACAAAAGCATCGCCTAGATATGCATTCACTGTCAGAGCCGGAGTCGGGAATCGAACCCTGGTCTCTGGTGTAGGAGGAGGACCCGTATGTGCAGTATGTGCAAAAACGTTCGCTTTAATTATCTTAATTATCTCCTTCCAAAACAACCAAAGTAGGAATAATCCAAAACTCAGAAGATCTTGACGAAACACAATAGTCCGAAAAAGCTCAGAAGGTATCAAACACTAAAGTTAACTCAAACAAAACAAGAGGCTTGAAATTCACAAAAAACACACACGAGGACTGTGACTGGAGACTAGTAAACTCGAGATCATGGAAACAAAACAGTACGACCACGACACAGCAAAGAACAAGACAAAAGACCAGGTATAAATAGTCTAGTTCATTGAGACCAGTTAACTAGCAGGTGAAAACAATCGAGGGAAAACAGACAGGAAGTAAACAGAAGCACATGTACACACACACAGACACACACTGGCACACACACAGACACACATGTACAGACACACACTGGCACACACACAGACACACACTGGCACACACACACACACAGACACACACACACACACACACACACAGACACACAAGTACACGCACACACACACACACACAGACACACACTGGCACACACACAGACACACAAGTACACACACACACACACACACAGACACACAAGTACACACACACAACAGGCACGGAGTCCTTTGTTGGCGCCCTCTAGAGGCCCGAAAGTCCCAAATCGTGTCAGTCACTCCCTAAAACGGTCATGAGAGCTAACACAGGCAAAGAGATGTATCACATTTAGTGTAAAGGTCATACACACAGGGAGCAACTAGCAGCGATGTAGTGACCAGAGCTACTGGCTACTGGTTCACAAAGTAGAATGGGGGGGAAATGGCCTATCCACCCAGGCCCAAAGCTATAATTGCTGCCAAAGGTGCATCTACTAAATACTGACTTGAACACTTTGACATGAATGATTTTGGTCTTTTGATGAGTGTCAAACAAGGCAAACTAAATTGACCATGATTTCAATGTTGTGTTCTGATCAGTGTCAAACAAGGCAAACTACATTGACCATGATTCAATGTTGTCTTCTGATCAGTGTCAAACAAGGCAAACTACATTGACCATGATTCAATGTTGTAAAGCAATGGAAGGTGAAAACTTCCATGGAGAGTGAATCCTTTCTGTAGGCATTGGAAGTGATTGTTTGACCTATTTTCATCTACTTCCCCCCTTGGGCTTTTGGACCATCTCTTTTACTGTGTTATGTAAACACTACAGGTGCACTACAGGTGCATTACAGCATAGGGCTATCATTGGTCAGGCACTGGAGGAGTGGCAGAGCAGGGTTTGGGTTAGGTGACAGTTGGAGAGCGAGGGGTAAAGCTGCATTGCTGGACTGGAGACAGATGATAACCAGCTTTGTTCATGAGCAAGAGGAATGTCTCAATGTTGAGAAGTTGGAGAGAATCGTGGGCTAGTCGCATTAAACTCAGTGTTAGAGCTACTAATGATGTCCTCCTACCTCCACAGAACCTCAGTGAACTCAGAGAGGTGTATCTTGAGGTGTATCTGTAGTTGTCCCTGGTGTTGACATGTGTCCTAACCCATCGTGAGTATCAAAGGGGGTGGGTCTGAGACGCCAGGCACAACGGTTGAGCCCTCAGGAGGTACTGTGTGCCTACTTCAACCAAACTCTGACCAAGGAAGGTGCCCACTTGGCAACCCAAGTGAAATGCTCCAGAGGGCATCTTTGTTGTTGTTGTTGTTAACCCTTAGAAGGCCATTTCCGGTGGGAAAATGTGTTCTTGTTGTCAATATGCCTTTAAGTTTGTTAAGTATTGGCCTGATGGTTTGGTGCACTCTGCACCACTTGCATATGTCAGTGAGAGGTTTGGCTGCTGTGGGAAGTCCCCAACCAATAGCACAAGTCATTTGATATCTTGTCCTGTGTGTAACTAAAAATGTACTAATACAAAGATGCCCTATACAGTCCTGTAAGCGAAACTTCCCTTCAGAAATGAGAGTATTTGATTTGGTGCTAAGCAGTCTCCAGGATGGGCAAGCTTTATTTATTATCTCATTCCTGTCTTCCATTCCCACCCCTCAAGACTTGCATTCTTTGAAGTCCGTTTCCAGTTCTACCGCAAGGAAAAGTTGATGTCAGCGGTCATTCGCCATTACTCTGAGCAGGTGATTATCTATCGGTTCATTACTGCCACTCATATTAATCTCACTTCAGATGAAAGTTTATACTGGTAATAATAATAATAATAATAATAATGATAATAATAATGCATTTTATTTGTAGCATACCCTGGTGCATACTTAAACTATACATATGTGAATAGGTGATCCTATCCTCTTCCATGAAACATGTGATGCAAATGCAAATGTTTGTGCATGTTTTGTAGTTCCTGAAGCAGACGTAATGTTTGTGCATGTTTTGTAGTTCCTGAAGCAGCTGTAATTTTTGTATATATGTTTTGTAGTTCCTGAAGGAGATGTAATGTTTGTATATATGTTTTGTAGTTCCTGAAGCAGATGTAATGTTTGTATATATGTTTTGTAGTTCCTGAAGCAGCTGTAATGTTTGTATATATGTTTTGTAGTTCCTGAAGCAGATGTAATGTTTGTATATATGTTTTGTAGTTCCTGAAGCAGACGTAATGTTTGTGCATGTTTTGTAGTTCCTGAAGCAGCTGTAATGTTTGTATATATGTTTTGTAGTTCCTGAAGGAGATGTAATGTTTGTATATATGTTTTGTAGTTCCTGAAGCAGATGTAATGTTTGTATATATGTTTTGTAGTTCATGAAGCAGCTGTAATGTTTGTATATATGTTTTGTAGTTCCTGAAGCAGATGTATGTATTGGTGTTGGGACTGGACGTGCTAGGGAATCCGTTTGGTCTAATCAGAGGCCTGTCAGAGGGAGTGGAGGCCTTTTTTTATGAACCATTCCAGGTGAGTGTGTGTGTGTGTGTGTGACTGTGTGTGTGTGTGTGTGTGTGTGTGTGTGTGTGTGTGTGTGTGTGTGTGTGTGTGTGTGTGTGTGTGTGTGTGTGTGACTGTGTGTGTGTGTGTGTGTGTGTGTGTGTGAGTGAGTGACTGTGTGAGTGTGTGTGTGTGTGTGTATCTGTGTACTCATATTCATGATCTTCTATGGTTGATATAGGGAGCGGTACAGGGGCCAGAGGAATTTGCAGAGGGCTTTGCCATTGGGGTACGCAGTCTTCTGGGACACACAGTGGGTAAGATTCACACATATGCACAGCCTGTGATTTTCCACTAATTCTCAGAATTCAACACTGTGTTCAGTGTCATTTACATGTGTACACAAGTGGTTAAATAGCTGTGTGTGTGTGTGTGTGTGTGTGTGTGTGTGTGTGTGTGTAGGAGGAGCAGCAGGAATGGTATCACGGATCACTGGCTCTGTGGGTAAAGGTTTGGCGGCCATGACCATGGATAAGGAGTACCAGCAGAAACGCAGAGAGGAGAGAAACAGGCCTCCCAAAGATTTTGGAGAGAGTCTCGCCAAAGGAGGGAAGGGTTTCCTGAAGGTACACAAGATTTATATGCTGCCGTGGATTTACTCTAATGAATGAAGTGTTTGTTTGGGTGACTGTGGTTTGTGAATTCAGTGAAGCAACAGCTTGGCTCCCCGCTCACGTTTCTATGCGAGAGCACGGACGTGCGGTCAGGGGAGGCAGAGCCTCACCTGTCATCATGAAAGTAAAAAACAAATAACGATAAAATAAAATAAATATGTTTCTACTGATCTGTGCTATAAATGTATTTTCTGCATGATTCCAATCATTTCGAGCATTTTTATAATCAAAATCGCTGAATTTGCGCATGTCCTGTTCAAACAGACAGGAGACAGCGAGACGTTAGGCAGCGACGAGCTGTGCCTCATCTCAGATTTAGCAATCCCTCATAAACTGGGTTGAGTGCATGCGTAGAACCTATTTAGTCTTGCTGATCTGACAAAAAACCACAGTGAAAAAACACAGAGGGGAGGCAAACAGTACCCCTGCCTCAATGAAGGGGGCGTGCAAGTGCCCACTGGTCGGGTTTATGCTTGTTCTGCTGTTGCTCTTCTTCTACAAATATTTTGCATTGACCGCGAAAATGGAAGATTCTATAGCTGAGCTAAAACATTTCACTTAGCTATGTCTAACTGGCTTGCAAATAATCTGTCTACAATTTTCAATGAATTAGCTTTATCTGCAGTGATATGCGTGAGGATAATTACTCATGCATCTTCAATTGCTGAAAGAATTTACGTTTTATTAGGCCTATTAAGATGGAACCGGGAAGGCTTGCTTGTTACCTGCATCATCGTATTTGAAAGCACGTTATTAACAGCGTTTGTCCCTGTCTTAATGCGATGTTGTGCGAACCAAAACAACGTTTTAAAATGTGAATTGATCTTCTTCAGTCTTACTTTGGACTTGAGGCCTTTTTTGCGGGCATCTGTGTGAGTGAAAGCACTTGATGGTCTCTTCAAAAATCGTCTGATATCCATGGCTAATGAATCCATTCCGAACGGGTAGGCAGGCAGCCTAATCCACAACGTGTATGTGTTTACATTAGGGCTGGGCAACGATTAACATTTTTAATCACGATTAATCGCATGATTTCCCTGATTAATCACGATTAATCGCATTTGTATACGCAAAATCGAATAATTAATTCAAAAGTAGTGTATAGCGCACTTTTATTTTAAATGTTCTGCCATATGAACGAAAGTGCCATAACATTTGTTGTGCAAACACTTTTAAAATCAGCATTTTAATACAGTAGCCGTTAAATAAAATCTCAACTTAAACAATGTTATCAAAGCAAATACAAAATTAAAGCCCATTGCCGCTGCCAGGTGCGTAAACGCTATTTCCAAAATTCCAGAGGTGCGTAAACGGCGTTTACGTGCGTTTACCCTCCACTACAGCCCTGGTAATAGCTAATGTCTTAGCCTAACGGAAACAGTTGAGCCTCACAACTGGCACCGCATTGTTTTGGTAGTCTATTATATCTTCTTACCACTTCTTATGCTGCTTATCGTCTCAGTCTGCACAACTGAGTTGATACATTCCACAAATTCAAAAGCATAATTTTTGCTTCTCCAACTCTGAGGTAGGTCGACGGCCCGCCAAGAGTAGCCTAAAGGATACTTTGTATGTAAACATTCTAACGTACATCCGGCTTGGTTGTCAGACATGTCAGTATTTTAAATGTTTATTACCTAGCCTACATCGCCTTTGATGCTCAGATTTTTAAACCCTGAAAAGAAATCGTTTGTGCGGTCTGAAAAATGTGCGCGGACTGAAAAATCTATTGCGCGGCCACTTCGACTGGCCTGCGGCCGCGCGCAGCTTGGTCACAATGCAAAGTGGAGGGCAGTCACTGTCTCGGAGAAATTATACTATTCCTTTAGATGTGAATTCAAATGGTCAATGTAGTCCTTGACACTATGTTCTAAATGTGCGAATTTTCATTTATAAATATAGAATTGTAGGCAATGCACTTAAAGAAAATTATGAAAAATTATAGGGGAAGGGTGTTCATTTGGACCCCCCAATGTCTATACCATGGTTACGCCCTTGCGATGAACATTACTTTTCTCTGAGAGTAACAAAATCACACTGATATGAATAGACCGACATAATACCACAGATTACAAATCAGAATACTGATGAAAGTATCATATGATTGCTTATGTATTTCTCTCTCCAGGGCTTTGTTGGGGGTGTGACTGGAATCGTCACCAAGCCTGTAGAAGGTACGCATCATCAGTACTTAAAAACAGTGGAGTTACCAGTGCAGTAACATGCAGTTACCAGTGCTGTAACATGCAGTTACCAGTGCTGCAACATCGAGTTACCAGTGCTGTACCATGCAGTTACCAGTGCTGTAACATGCAGCTACCAGTGCAGTTACCAGTGCTGTAACATGCAGTTACCAGTGGAGTTACCAGTGCTGTACCATGCAGTTTTCTATGGAATTGGAGTAAACTATGCAGGAGATTTAGACATCCATGAAGTAACACAATAGTTCTGTCGTATTGTATTCCAGAAAAACAATATAGTTCATGGAAGGTTTACATATTAGTTTGAAAACAGAAACAGGTGTTGAAAACAGTAGATCAAATCAAATCAAATCAAATCAAACTTTATTTGTACGGCGCATTTCATACAAGGAAGTAACACAATGCGCCTCACAGTAGGAAAGAAAAGGGGGGGGGGTTACACTTGTATAAAACACACAGATTTTCAAGAGATAAATGAATAAAATAAAATAAACGTACTAACCGCACTGCCACCGTAAAGGACTACTCAGCACGGTCATCGTCAAACTAAGCTGCTGGGGGGGGGGGGGGGGGGGGGGGGGGGTTACAAACACTTGTAAAGAGACACAGATAAGTAAATAAATAAATAAATGTTACATTAATGTTAAATAAATACATTTTACAGGTTACAAAACACTTATAAAAAGACACAGATTTTGCCAGAGATAAATGAACAGGAAATTACGTACTAACCGCACTGGCACCATAAAGGACTGCTCAGCACAGTTATCGTCAAACTAAGAGACAGCTGCTGGGGGGGGGGGGGGGGTACAAATACTTGAAAAGAGACAGAAATAAGTAAATAAATAAATGTTCCATAAATGTTAAATACATTTTACAGTGAGTGATAAGCGAGATCAAAGAGGTATGTCTTAAGTGCATGTTTAAAGGTTTCAACCGTTTCGGCCATTCTTAGGTATTCTGGCAGAGTGTTCCAAAGGTTGGGGGCATAGAAACTAAAAGCTGCTTCCCCATGTCTCTTTGTCCTGGCTTTTGGAACTGTTAGAAGTTCAGTGCCGGAGGACCTCAGGGATCTACTGGGTGTGTACCTTGAGAGCATGTCTGTTATATATTCAGGTGCATGACTATGGAGTGATTTATAGACTAGTAGGAGAACCTTGAAATCTATTCTAAAACTAACAGGTAGCCAGTGCAGTGATTTTAATACTGGTGTGATGTGCGCTCTCCGTCTTGTTTTAGTGAGGACTCGCGCTGCTGCATTCTGTATTGTTTGTAGTTGACTAATGGCTTTTTTTGGTAGACCAGACAAAAGCGAGTTACAGTAGTCTAGCCTGCTCGTGATAAACGCGTGCATCAGTCTTTCGGTGTCAGCCTGAGCGAGAAACGGTTGCACCTTAGCAATGTTTCTTAAGTGATAAAAAGATGTTTTAATTATATTTTTGATATGGGTTTCAAAATTGAGATCTGAGTCAAGTATGACGCCTAGGTTTCTGGCTTGGTGCTTGGTGTTAAGTGCTAGTGTTTTTAAGTGTGCAGTTAGTTTCTCTCTCTCGTTTTTTTCACCAATGACTAATACCTCTGTTTTATCTTGGTTAGATGGCTGTGCAATATTGCAAAAATGACACATTTCAGCAAAATCAGCTCACAACTTTTTGCCGGGGATGTGCAAATGTGTCACATGTCATATAATAATATCACATCCCTCAAACGCACATTGGAGTAAAGCCAGTCACAGTTCCTTAGCTATCGTTTCAGTTTTATGTCAGGAATGCAAATATCACATTCCTTTTATTTGGAAACAACTCATGCTGTGCCAGTCAAAAATAGTTTTTAATTCAGATAAAGCAGTGCCAGTGATCTATTGTGTGTAAATGGTTTTTAATTCAGATAAAGCAGTGCCAGTGATCTATTGTGTGTGAATGTTTTTAATTCAGATAAAGCAGTGCCAGTGATCTATTGTGTGTGAATGGTTTTAATTCAGATAAAGCAGTGCCAGTGATCTATTGTGTGTAAATGTTCTTGTTCCAAGCTGATATACTTCAGTTGTAGCCACCAGTTGTAACAATACCTTGTGGCAAACGAAAATCGACAAAAACAAAAGAGAAGACTAGTGCTGTGTGGACATTGATTTGGATGGGAGACATTAATATAGAGTCTACACACACTCTGTCCATTGGCCCATGGATTGTGCATTGCAATCCTATTCCTGATAGTTTATTCAGCCTCTTGATTCTCATCCTTGCTAAGTTTGCTGAGTTGCTGATTTTGCAAATGCTTCAGATGTTTCTGCTGCTGTTCTCCCTCTCAGACTAGGGACCATATATTACCTTTGAGTATAAGGACACCGGTACTGATACTGTGTCTTAATATTCTTTGTGATGAACTTTAAATTGGACTGTATACTAAGTGGGATATATGTTTTCCTTCAGGTGCAATGAAAGAGGGTGCAGCTGGCTTCTTTAAGGGGATTGGAAAAGGACTGGTTGGAGTTGTTGCCAGGCCAACTGGAGGCATTGTTGATATGGCCAGCACTACCTTTCAGGGGATTCAGAGGTGAGGAACACACACACACACTACACACACTACACACACTACACACTACACACACTACACACACTACACACTACACACTACACACTACACACACACTACACACTACACACTATACACACAATGACCACACTACACACACAATGACCACACTACACACTATACACACAATGTTTATGATAACATTAAGAAAGATGTAGAATGATCAAAAAACACCAACTACAAATGTTTTTTTTTTCTTTCCTGTCACCACTTTCGATCTCTGACTAAATATCTTGTTTGCAGTTTTGTGTCAATTTTTTTATATCTGTTTCAGTACGTAGACTCATTTATTCAGTGTCATGTGTTCTTTCTAAATGATGTCCTGAATATGATTATTATGATTATATGACTTGAAGTGTGGATGTTGGCACAACATGTGTCACCAGGTGAGTAATGCATCGTGGGTGATGGGCACGTGGATCACGCTCATTTCTTCTGCTTGTGTCATGGCCACAGCGACTGCCAGTTGTAGATCTAACCCCTCACACCTTTCATCATAACACTGCATCTGATGCCCTCGTCTCCAAACCCCAGCTGCAGGGCTGAGCCTCTAAGATGGAGACTGGAGATCCATAGCAACAGAAACAGTCAAATTAGCTTATTTTTTTCAGTTGCTTTTGCAGGTTAGGAGATGTGTAAGGAGAGCAGTTGAATATGTATCATACATTTGTGTGGGTTTACTGACAGTAAGCATCAATGATTGCCATTTTGTGGCAGTAGCTTCTTGCATTGTGGAAGTACAATATGCGCCGTCTGGAGCCCACGCGTGCATGACACAACAACATGACTGCCCAGCTATAGAACCTGAGCAGCAGGATACAACAACAACAGCAACAATAAAGCTGCCTTAATGAGCATTTCACTG